>NC_135857.1:19301831-19334331 GCF_031162955.1 Sander vitreus | reverse complement strand
TAATCCTAAACATCTGTGAGGGTGGGCTATGGGGATTTATGATGTTTAAAAATGTGATATTTGAAAATGTGTCTATGTTTGTGGTCACTTATTGCATTTTGTTTATTTTAATTGATGTAATTCATCAATTTAGAAGTTCTAATGGTATGTACTTGCTTACTTGCCAGTACTGTATGAATTCATTATTATTATTGATTCATTAACTGAAAAGCATTTTTGTAGTTGTGGCTGCAGTATCTGTGTGATCTATGGAGATGAAGACAAACAATAAGCAAACACAGACACTGTAAAAACAAAACTGTAACATCTGCTCATGTATTTTAAAACAGCTTAACTCTTTAATATTAGATGTCAGTGAACAACCAAGATAAAGAATTTTAATAACTCCTTTCCATGACTGCATGCTCATAATGAGGCTAAAGTAACTGGAAAAAAATTAAATGATTAAATGTTGATGGAAAACTGTGATGGATTACCTATCTGAGGAAAGTTTCTCTGCAAGTTGATTTTCATAATGTGCCAGCATGAAGTGAAAATTAATTAATCGTGCATGCTTTATAAATAAAAATAAAGTATGTGTCATCTGCTCTGCACTTATACGGCAATGGAACAAAATGTGCAAAACTACCTGATGTTCCTTTAGAGAATAATAACACAATACATTGATTGTATAAGATATTACTTTAGGGACTAAATTGGGAGTATTTGTTCCCTGTTCACATCCCACATCTCATTTGTCTAAAGCATAAAAAACATTTTCTAACTCATCTGCACATTTGTATAGATTGGTCTACACTTACAAGAAGAAATCAGTAAATGATAATGTTTTTTACCTGGATTCCACTAATTTCTTTGATCATTTAGAGGAAGTGTCTTTGATATACATTTAAAGTACACCCATTTGGCTACAGGTCATTACCTTAATGTCAATATCTCTAAAAGATTCTAAGTTACTTCATGTGCTTTTAAAAAGTACCATCAGTATTCAAGAACATCAAATATTCCATGCATTACTTCTGTTGTTGCCTATTTTCCTTAACAACCTCTCTCCTCTTCTGTCCATGCTTCATGTCCTCTTTTCCTCATCGCTTTTTCCTCACACCTGCTGCCACCTGTCCCTCCCTTTCCTCTTCCTCGCTCTCTTTCTCCCACTGAGAAAGAAACTGGCTTAATGTGGCAACATGGTAGGATTGCTGGACCACCCTCGCCAGATTTAAAAAGACCACCTCTACTAAAGACCGTGTCAGCTCTGCCAACAAAAACATGTGGACGCATGCACGCACGCGCACAATTTGTGCACGCTTTTTGTGTTTGTATTGTGTTTTTTATTGTGTTTTTAGTAGTGTGTGTCATTTTATGACCACTGGGTATCACCAGTGAATACCTTCACACCCTCGGCCCAACTAGCTATTGTTGCGCTGTGCCTCTCACTCGCTTTTAGCCTTCAGCCCACTCATAGACAAACACAACCACAATATAATATGCACACACACACACACACACACACGCACGCACACACACACACACACACACACACACACACACACACACACACACACACACACACACACACACACCTCATTTGTCCCTCATAATTTGTGCCTCATAATTCATGCTGCCCTAGCCAGAGGGATAGACTGGAGATAGGGGAGGCAGAGAAGGGAAAGAAAGGGATAAAAGAAAATGGAGTGAGGTTATCAAAAACAGATGTATTTACTGATATACTTTATAATTGCCACCTGAGGTTCCACCTTATTGATCTGCCCTACTGTCTCCCTCCTTCCTTCTTCCTATCCTCTCCTCCTTTCCTCTTTCTCTCTCTCTTCCACGCTGTTTGTCTGAGTTGTGGTGTCAGATCTCTCATCCATATTCAGGGCTCAGGCCATCTGTGTGCCTTCAATATGCATGGACCAGGCTGTCAGTGTCTCACTGCCAAACTAACGGCCAGCCAGTGTTAAAAGAGAATGCTAGTGTCATTTTGAGTTAAAGTACATTTTGCAACGTGTGTCACATGTAATTACTCACATTTTGTTGCTTTTGTCGAACCCAGCTTGAAATTACTGTAGCTTTCAGGCATCTCCAGGCTGACAAAGACTGTCACTGTTACTGTTACCCTGTAACACGATGTGACTAAATCTGCAAAGTCATGTGTGATTTCTTCGCGGACACTAGTGTCAGGTGGTTGTGGTGTGTCAGAGAGGACTACAGTGATTGGTGTAAAGTTTTGTCCACATCCTATTTTTACTGACATCACCCTGCAGCATCTTTCATTTATTCAAAGAAATATTCTTTGGTCCAATGAAAGGTTGCTAAAAGAAAACAACTCAGACACAGTAAAATAACAAACTACAACAACAGCGCAGGGGACATGAAAAAATGCAGCCTTTTTGTTAAGTGCTCATATTATGCTCATTTTCAGGTTCATAATTGTATTTAGAGGTTATATCAGAATAGGTTTACATGGTTTCATTTTCAAAAAAACACTATATTTTTGTTGTACTGCACATTGCTGCAGCTCCTCTTTTCACTCTGTGTGTTGAGCGCTCTCTTTTAGCTACCGAGTGAGGCATCACACTTTTATTCCATCTTTGTTGGGAGTCGCACATGTACAGTACCCAGGTAAGGACTACAAGCCAGTCAGAAGCAGAGTATGAGGGTGTGCCACACTAGCAGCTAGGCGAGCATTATAACGTGTGTTACAAAGTGATGCACGTTCATTACGGAAGTAAAGGCTGGACTACAATAGAGCTGTTTGGAGCAGTTTGTGAACAGTGTTTTCTGTTGGAGATGGTAAGTCCCTTTGGGGTGGACTTTGGGCTTTTTCACTTTGTAAACCTATAACGTGCACAAAAAAGATATATAACACAATAAAGGAAAGGGAAAAAGCCAAAAAGCATAATGTGAGCACTTTAACATCGATGATGCTGCTTGGGCAATTTTGAAGCCTGTGGAAGCCGTTTCTGATACAATAAATAATAGAGGAAAATGGCTCCTTGAAGTAAAACAAGCCCTAATATCTGCAGTGATTCTTCATCATCCAGCACATCTAAATGAGTGAGCTAGCGAGCACATCTGGCGTTAAATCACTTGCGGTAGAAAACCACTACAATAGCCTGCCTTCACTCTCTTCATCAGACAATAAAGATGCATGTACACACACACACACACACACACACACACACACACACACACAATAAAGACGCATGTACATGCACACACACAGACACACAGACACACACACACACACACACACACACACACACACACACACACACACACACACACACACACACACACACACTACCAAACAGATGCCTGAGTGCAGGACCTCATAGGAATATGTGTGCCATTTTCTATATATCTGGGAAGAAAAAAGAGCATTTCTTTTCTGCCTCTATCCTTGTCATTTTCTCCAATGGTGTCTTCCACACTGTTAATATGTCTGTCAATTTCCACTTTTCACCCTGGAAAACTCTTCTCATGCCTTAACCTTTTCACTATTTTTCTCATTTTTTTTCTCCATCTCTCAGCCAGTTCAACATGTACCCACTCTTCCTGTTATGAAGACAATTAGTGTAACTGAAATAGTTTCCATGGCGACAGAGGTGCTAATAATAACAGACACCCCCACAGCAAGGGCTGGTGAAGAACACACATACACACACAGACGTTGCATGAAGATGAACATACAGTAGATAACAAAGACAAGACCTTCACTGTATTTGTATTAGACAAAATGGTTAAAATATACAATCACACATACTGTATATATTCATACATGTTTTCAGTTACTGGAAGCTGAGTGATTGAAATAAAGCAGATGGGGAGCAGTGTACAGGCAGTGTGTAGTGTAACATGAACTCCAGTGACATTGATAGTCAGGACGATCCTAGGTTCATAGAATATTAATCAAATTTGATTAGGTGAAAAAAACACATTTTGGACCAAAGCCAAATTCAAAGATCTACTGCTGACAAAGGCCGAATGATCACATCTCTTTAAATATGCTGCTAAAAGTTGCACTTGCACACAAAGAAAAGGCTACAGCTGATGGCTGTCTGCGGCTCCCAACATGCTCAAACATTCTGTGTCTGGGTGAAAAGAAATTAACTGGTCAATTCAAATTGAGAATATGTCTGATGTCTGGTACAATAAAGTTTCACTTTGCTTTGCTTTGCTCTTGTGCTTTCAGCTTGTGGTCTTTTGTACTAGAAGACCAAAGTAAAATACAGAGGAGTAAAATGTGCCAAATTCAACATGCTGAATCAGCTGAACAGATGTTAATAAAGTCCGTCAGAATACCACAAAAGCTACAGGTGATGTAGTTGTTTTTATAGACTGAATCACCGTGACGTCGTGCTAACACAAAAATCACCAATCCAGATAGACAAATCGTGTATTATAATTATGTGAAATCTGCAAACTTCTTTATTTCTGTTGTCATTTTCTGTAACATTTAACAATATATAGTTAAACATGGTGGTGCGACCTATCTGACGTTTCTGCTGTGCTTATTTTATGTACCATGTTGCAACATCTCACCGCCGGTCGGACTGACTGTTGGTTTGGGTGGTGTCATTTTCTGTAGTCTGTGGTCCAACAGGTAAATTAGGTCTCCAACATAACATTAGTAAAGTGTTGACATATGAAAGCATCAAACATGCATGTTAGATGAATGAGATGAGAGTATATCCAGCTGTTCCTTGTCCCAGTTTGCTCAGCTCCGTTAAATTGTATGTACAGGACGCAGGAGTGTCTACCCGGAAGTTACTGCAAACAAACATTGTGATTGGGTCTATACTGGAGGAGGAGACTAAAAATGTGATCAATCCTACTAAATTCAGAAGCAGATAACATTTCTGTCATGCTCCAGTGTTCCTTCAGACTTAGTCAATGGAATTATTATTAAGAACCACAAACACATTGTTGGACACGTTAATGAGATTTTAATATCAACTGTGTCTGTTTGATCACATCTGCTTCATGGTTCATGGCATTGCTAAAATCCCACTTCTGTGATATCTCTGTTCAGTACTGGCTCACCTAGGGACCCTTTTCTTTTTTAGAGCTATTTCTAGTGTGGAGCTCTGGAAGGCTTTAAAAGCTATTGATTCAAAACAGTCAGCTAGGCCTGACAGCTTTTAACCCAATATTTTAAAGGTTGCAGATGATTATATTGCTGAGCCCATTGCTCATATTTTAAAGTCTTGAGACCAATTTCTTGTCCAAACCGAGGAAAGCTGCCTATGTGCTCCTTGTATTATCAAAGAGTGGGGACCCACCACATCTACAGCATACAACCCCCAGCCTATTCCCACACTCCCAGTTACTCCCAGGGATTCTCAAATATAAGAATACGTCCTAATTGAAGCTGATTGAAAATCAATTCCAAATATAACATGAAATTCAGGTCACAGCAGTACTGATGTAACTATGCTGGTATCGACTGATATTACTTTATCAATGCTGTTGATTTGCATATTGTATTTGATTCTATCAATGAGCTGTTGTTAGGTAGATCAGTGCTACTTAAAGCTGTGGTAGGCACTTTGCTTTTGGCGTTGTTGGGCAAAGATTCCATAATCTTTTAGCATATCATAATTCAAATGGTCTGAGAGAAAACTAGATTTCTGCACCTCCTCTTGGCTCTTTTGTCAGGCTTTAGATAATCTAGCCATGACAGGAGATTTTGGTCAATCACAGATCATTTCAGAGAGAGAGAGAGAGCGTTCTTATTGGCTGTTCTGAGCATGCATTCCCTGTGCAACAGAGAGGCAGAGCTGCAGGAAGAGGTCTCACTCTACTTCAAATTCTGGCATTCTTTGCATTCTACCCACTGCAGCTTTAATAGGCAGGTTCATTCCGTTACACCCCTAAGTATTTGGGTGTATTCAATGAGGAAAATATGTTAAAGAAAATGTACATGTATACTGCCTTCTCTACACTTTGTTGTTCATTTCATTTTATAACCAGGTTATCGATGAATATGTATCTGTTGAATGGTCACAGTTTTGTAGATGGAGCAATTATGCTCGACTAAATGAGCCACAAGAAGTTTGAATCTTGTCATGTCTTTTAAAGAAACCTATAGGTATTCTTTATATTCCCACATCTCCATTAATATACAGTATGTGAAAGTGACAGTTTAGCACAGCTCTTCAAATCATCTAAATCCTGGTAGAGACAAGCATACTTTTTGGCAAGTTGAGACTAATTTCACTACTCTAGGATGCTTGATAAATACCAGCCCTGGTCTCATGGCCATCATTAAGCCTGCAGAGACAGCATGAGTTATTTTCATTTACAAAGTCACAGTGGCTACACTCTGTTTTGTCTCCTGTCACCTACAGGCACCTGGATCATACTGTCTTTTTTAAGTGTTACTTTATAACTTTTACACTGGTAGTTTTATAATATATATTTTAGTATGCAGGGATTTCTTGTTTAACAAAAAAAATGTGGTGACAAAAGGTGAGGCCAGGCCAGCAGTAAATCCCCTAGTGTCTTTTGTTCTTTCAGAGCAGAGACGGTCAGACACTGCAGGTTCACACTCTGTACTGAGCAAATGCCAAGAGATTTAATGGCCTGTAATGCTATCCTTTTTAAATACCTTTTGCATAATTCCTTTCTTTCTGGAGGATGTCAAAGGTCATGCCTAGCACCTGTGCACCTTGTAGGCTTCTAGCCCCAGGGTTTCCCCCAGAAAAGTTGTTTAGCCCGGTGCAAGTGTCTTTTTTTGACGAGACACTTGACGTCACAGCCTGATGGCAGCATTAATGTAGAGTCCAATAGTTTTTGTGATAACAGAATCATGGACGGATGCGTGAAATAACATTTTTAAAAAGCTATAAGATAGATTTCATAGGGCCGTACATTAAGTCAGTTCTAACAGCTAACTGGAGATTTGAAAATATGACTATGTCTTATTTTCCAACCTAGCTGCCACCGTGTAACTGTAGTTTAGAACACGTCTTAAAAATACATTAAAAGATAATTACCAGAGGCTTAGGCCTGGTGGGGGGCAACTTAGGTCTAGTGGGCCACCAGGCTTGCAAAACACTGGGGGAAACCCTGTGCCCTTCCCCAGTCATTCCTTCGCCAATGTGTACTCTCTTTTAAGGGTAAAAAAAATAATGTATTCCAAAAGTGGTTTTCTCTGTTGAGCATCTTCAAGAGATCAACAGACAGACACTGGAGAGGTGAGAGTGGTTAAAAGAAAAAATGAGAGAGGAAATGTGCAGAGTGACAGACAGAAGGACAAAGGTAAGGGAAAGATGGGAGCTAATAAAAGACAAGGAAATGTATTAGGTGAGAGGCTGAGAGTCTTTTATTGTGCTTTGATGCTGTGGATAAATGCCATCATCAACATAGTGCCTTTAAATTGATTTGACTTGGGAGAGATGGAGAGACAAAGGAGAGAAAAAGAGGTGGTCTCCCGAGGAATGAATGACACACAAAACAGATGGGGATCAGAGTGACAGAGCAGCAAATAGTCATCTCTCTCACCTTATTTCAACTCCACTCATCCCAACAGCCTGCAGGGAGAAAAAAATGCAAAAACTTCTCCGACCACAGATTACACTTTACGCAAAACTAATTGGAGGTCACTGCCTGCTTAGTTAGTTTCACATTACCAGACCTATTTCCACAGCGCTGTGTGAGCACTGGAGTATGGTCTGGCACGTCTTATGTATCCTGGGATAGGGGGAAAAAACGCTCTGGCTTGTTTGTATTTCTTTAAACCAATCACAACCGTTGTGGGCGGCGCTCAGCCCAGATGCAGCAACGGTGCACTTGCAAAATAGATAGCGAAGAAAGCTTAAGGGGAGGGATATCCAGCGCTGGATGTCAGGCTTTATCCTAGCAATGCACATCTGTTTATCCTGACTACTGTTAAATAGACACATAGGTGCTTGATTTTTCTTTTGAACAAGGACATTTGCAGTTTATCCTGTTGCCTGCTATTTTAAATTTTATTTTTATATTTTATTTTAAAATCTAATACAATTGTTAATGTAATTCATTTGACATTTATTACTGACTGCTGGGAGTAAGTGTAGGTCTTTACTGTGACAGCTGAGTTTCTACTCTGACCCTCCCAGATGAAAATATTTACGAACGTGTTTGTATGTAGATTACATTTTCATTCCTTTTTACTTAATTTATCCTTCCTTACTTAGTTTTTGTTTTTAGAAGTTCCCTTTAGAAACACTATGCTTTACTTAGCTGCCAGTTCCATCCATTCAGCATCTCCGCTGGCAGGCATTCAAACCGGCAAAATAAAATTGCACAAGTAAAAAAAGCAATCTATGAATTCATGTCAAAAAAACATCAGAAGCAGAGGCCTCTTTGGAGATTAAATGAAATAAAGCTTTTTCTCACAGGGTCAACGTTTTATATACACATAATGCCCAGAGCCATCACAGAGTTCCTCCCTTCCAGCAATATGATAGAGCTGCTGTGATGACAGTTTGAGGAAATTGTCTGAATCCAATTTTCAGAAAGAGTCCCTTAACGGCTCAGCAGCAACTAGAGCTCAGACACAAAGCAGAAACCGATTTACTATAACAAACAAACTGAGTGTGCTTAACCACGTGACAAATAGTTGCCTCTTCAGTGTGCAGACAAAGTCAGGTTGCAGGTTAAAGACACTTAACTACTTGAAAATAGACCTGAGCCCTCAAAAGCGATATTGATGCAAATTATTAACAGCGATATAGCTACTCATGCGGTGGGTGATCTGATTAAAAATGATATCAGACTCTTGCTGAGACACAGAAGTCGCTATTTTTAGTTGTTACTTCAACTGTTAGAAATGCATGACTTGACCTCAGTTAGTGAACTTGTTTGTTTCTTATATATTTGTCAGATGTAATGACACAAAATCAAAATGGAGCAAAACACTAATGTAAACAAAAAACCTCCTTAGGTTTGGTTTTACAGTCCAAAGTAAGTATTGGCATTGGGTTGATGGCTGATGGGGTTAGGGTTAGCCCCATCTGGTTCTGTTGTGTTTGCATATCTTTTGTGTACAATCAACATTTCAACCCTGTAGAGCAGCTGATTTGTTAAATGATTTGTTCCTTGCATGTGTCTGATTGGGTCACTTACTAATGATAGGGTTCGATCAATCAATCCCCGACCCCAAATGTCGGAGTGGAAGTGTAGTAGCTTTGCTGTGTGAGTGTGATGTGTATGAGAGGCAAATTGTGAGGCACATAAAAACACTATATTTAGTTTGCTCTTTCAAGAGGAACTGCAGCTGTGATCAGCTTGAATTGATGTTTGTTATAATGGATTGCAATCCGGTTCTACTCTGCTGTCCATCTGTATGTGCTCTGTATGTTTCACTCAGTAATATAAATTATGGACAAATAAGCTTCAAAGATATTAAGGGTGTATTCAGTCCAATTTTCAAAATCAGCCACAACAACAAACTCTAGATATAATCAGACTAAAAGCCATGTTTCCCACAGCATGAAGAAAGTCCTGAATAAATCAAATCAAGAATTGAAATTAACCCAGAATCAATGGAAATAGAATTGTTTATATTGCATGTGCGTGTTACAGGTGGCTGCCTGTAGTTTGAGGCTATTCATCTTTCTTGTTTTTTTTTTTTTTCCTTCCTCTGTTCTGTTCCAAAAAATAAAAGCTGACCATCCCCTCTTTCCTACCGGGATGCTCATACTGTATATATGTATCTACAGTACTCACTCTTGACACTTTCTTTCTTGCTTGCTTCATTTTACCTGGTTTATGTTAATTTACTGGTGAAAGCAAAGGGTGAGAGAGTCAGCGAGGGGAAGGCTTTTACTCCTGCTCTGCCTCTCAGAGGGGAGGACATCCAAAAGGCTGCAAAAACACACCCAAACAAACAAACACACACACATTCAGGTATATACGGTAGACGTACAAAATAACACACAAGATGGAGAACGTAGTAGTAGACACTGCTGAAATGCACACAGACTAAATTGTGCACAAAGACACAGCCGTGGAAACAGACTTATTGTTTATTCACACATTTCTTTTTACATCCTGTTGTATTTTTCTCATTCATACAAACAATGTGGCCTCTTCACAGCCCAATCACAACTACTAATCACAAGTGCTAATCACGAGGTCATGTAGGCAAAGACAATGTTGAATCAAAATTAAACCTGTTAGTTGTGTTGCAAAAGGGTGAAGTGAAGTGGTTTAATTACTGATTCTGCAATAAAAACAACAACAATAAAAATGAAATGTAATTGTGTTACATCATATTGCGAGTTGAAGAGGGTTAAATTTGTCTTTTTTTCATCAATCTAAACATGGCTTCTTGATTGAGAATGTGTTCATTTAGGAATTTGGTGCTTTCTCGTAGTGCAGTGTGTGTCCCACCTTCAAAGAATATTAACAAAAAACAGAAAAAACAGAGGGCTGCATACTGTATACTGCATACAGTATGTGTGTGTGTGTGTGTGTGTGTGTGTGTGTGTGTGTGTGTGTGTGTGTGTGTGTGTGTGTGTGTGTGTGTGTGCGTGTGTGTCGAACACTTCAGAGTACTGAACCTGGAGGGCACTTCATCTGTACAGTGTACCTGGAGGAAAAGAAGGAAACAGCAGAGCAACATGTCAAGGTGACCTGTGGTGTGAGTGAGTGGGCGAGTATATGATCTTAGACACGAGGCACTGAAAAGAATCTCATAATGAAAAAGTGTTCGCTAACTCATAATGACCAAAAAGAGGCATGACAGAAACCTCCACATGCACACCCAGACTGCGCACACTTACAGAACATACAAACAGAAAGCAGCATTTATAGCTGGATAGACAGGAAAAGAAAAAGAGATGAAGAATTATGTTTAGAGAAATTGCCTCGGGCTGAGGATCAAGCAAACAAGCTCTTTATTATGTATATGTGGTGCTGTATTATGTACAGCAGTTCTTTAGAGGACTACTGTACACTTTCATCATAGCACCTTTCTCATCACCTTCCTTGTTCCCTCTCTGTTTTAGGTCTCCATCCAGGATGATAGAAACAGCTTTAAAAAATCATCTCACTTGACAAAAATAATGCAGGCCTACTTCAATTTTAAATATTTTCTAGGGTGAAAAATCCCCCTTTCTTTCTTTATTAGAGCCTGTGTCTGAATAATCTCCCACCCCTGCTCATGAGAGGGTGGCAAAAAACTATTCAGTCCAATGTGGACAATTATTAAACACAGACTCCCATTATTCTGGTCATACACTTTCTGCTTCCTGTCTTGAATAAGACATCTTCACTTCCCATTGCCTCCACATCGACACGTCTCAGTGACAGTTGCCACGGTGATAAACAGCATTGAGGGAGAGCAACAAACTGATGGAAGGAATGATAAGAACAGCACAATGCACTTCATTTATTCTCCTCGTTCACCCTGTCCATCGGTCTTATTATCTACATGTGTCTGTTTTATTTGTCTTTCTGCAGCAATCCTAAAAATGTCTTTCAATTTCTTTTAGTTGCAGTCTCTCTGCCTTTCCCACCCACTCTTTCTATTTCTTGTCTCGATCCCTCTCTCTTTGTTCGTGTCCAGGATGTTAATATTAATGACATAGGAATAGTGTGTTTGGTCCATGTGCATGTGCCTGTGTGTCTGTTAAATGGCAGAGCAATGTGAATGATTTATATGATATGGCTCAAGGGGCCTAAAGCTAATGAAGAGACTGCATGGTGGTTCTGGTCATTAGAAGGGGACCACCTCTGTGTGTGTGTGTATGCCATGAATTGGTGTTGGTCCACAGGGGTCCAATGTTCACACACACACACACACACACACACACACACACACACACACACACACACACACACACACACATACACACTCACACTCACACTCACACTCAATCTAACTAACCTAGTAAAAATAATAGAGGGAATGGATAAAAAATTAAAAAAAAAGAACCTATTAGCAATGGAAGAAAAATCAATCATTTAACCAGTGGTGAGATCGACGGAGTGGAAGACTCTGAATGTGATTGCTGAAAAGATAGAAAGAGAGATAGAAAGAGAGAAACAATGATGGGTGCAATTCTGAAGAATTGTGGAATGAAGAGATGATGAGAGAAGATGCAATAAAAAAAATTTTTGTGATTGTTGCGGGCAAAACTCGATCGAGAACTTGATTATGCGGCACGTTTTCTTAAAAAATGCAATGGAATTTTATGTGATGAAATTGTGGGAACTTGCAAAAACTGCGGTTTCATCATGGCTTCATCGCGGGGTTTGCAGCTTTTCGATGATGTTCACGTCGCGTAATTACGTCACTTCATAACGTCACTTCATAACGTCACTTCATAACGTCACTTCATAACGTCACTTCATAACGCCACTTCATAACGTTCCCATGGCAACAGGGAAAAATGGCTGCTCTTGTCTAAAGTAAACGCAACATTTTTCAACTTTCTGCTAAGATATATGTGACTTTTTTGCAACCAAAATGCGGGGATTATGAAATCATGCAAGGCCTGCATATTTTGCGCGGAAATCGGCAATTTATGCAGCCTATTTGAAAAAATGCAGCCCCCGCATAAATATGCGGACTTTGGCTGATTATGCATTGAATTATGCGATCGCATAATCGAGATTTTCTGGAGGGACTGATTAATCATATTTATTTATAATCATAATTATAGCCGCGTTAACTTTCTGTTAGCTCCTGACAGGTTTGAAAATGTTCATTCATATTTCAGGATAAAATGATAAAGTGACCATACTTTTTTTTAAAGTTTCATTTTAAATAGTGTCTTTTTCATCTGCAGTAGTAATGTAATATATTGTAATATTTTATCTCCTATTAACTGGTATTTCTATTTTCCAAACTGCAATCAAGTGAAAGCAAAAACAGGAAATATGAAGTATATTACAGTGGTTCTTCACAACACAAACAAAGCTGTAAAGTAAACTAAATATATTTGAATCAAAGTCAAAGTAGTGTGACAATCCGACTAGTGATTCCAGACTGAGGAGACTGAGATGAACGGGGTGATGAGAAAGAAAGTAAAGGCTGACACATGGGAACAGGTAGTAGAATCAGAACACTGAAATTCTAGAAGTGATTTCACATTTTAGCATGAAGCTGCAGTCTCCAATTCTGTGCATGATAACAGTTTTATATTATTGCATATCTGAACTGAGGGAGATTCGGCTCCAACTTTTACATAATTGTATCATAACTTGCCCTCAAACTGTGCTGCTATAAGTAGAGCATAGTAATGAATGTTCAACTTGGAGGAAAATGTGCTGTGGAGGTTCATTTTTGACCTTGGGGACTAAAGTTTAGCACTTTTTATCACTGATTTGATGATCTACTTTTATTATTCTTTCCCACTCTTTGAATATGTGGATGGGTAACAGTGGTGGAAATGGCAGACATTTACTGGAAAGCCTCCTAATGAGAAGCTTGAAACAAATCCTAATGTAATTAGAAATGTGTTCTTTCCTGCATTAATACAATATTTTTTTCAGTATATGTAAACTATGCTGAATGCTGGACTGTTCATTTTCTAATAAGCTTGAGTTTACTTCACGTCAGGAGTCTCAAACTGTTTAACATAAGAGCTTTTCAGTTAAATGAAATCTGTCAAGAGCTGCTGCTTTTCCCCCTTGATTTTATTAGACATACTCAATGAGACTGTGTATTCAGACTCAAAAACATATTCTCCTCTCCTCTCTCTCCTTCATGCTGAGTGATCATGTTTTCTAACTGATTAGAAGAGGTGTGACTTTTTTCACATATGGTCTCTGTTCTTTTTAATAATTGACCCCTATGCATATAAATTAAGCAGACAAAATATTAAGATTTCAGGAAAGTGCGTATGAGAGCAAATCACCACCTGGTAGCTAACATTAGCCTGCTTGTTGGTTTGTTGGTTGTGATTATAGCCCAACCAATACTGGAATTTTGAGGCCAATATTGACATAGCTATTTAGAAAATCAATTTTTTTTATATAAATACACATGTATCGCTAGCTGGACCTGTGAAATCAGGGTTTGTAAGCTGATTCTGACTGAATGAAGCCTCCTTATGTGTAAATTGCGAATGTGTGCAAAGGCTAAAAGAGATTTTATATAGGGGAAGTCAAAGAGCTATGTGTCACCCATCACAGTTCCTTGATCTCTTCCATTCCCTATACTTTGTACATGATGCATATTGTACTCAAATACAGTTGCAAACTATCAATGTTTGCACCATGTATGTATCTAAACCACTGATTGCACTGGACTTATCTGATACCACCAGTATCTTTGCACACTGTACATACTAGTTTGTTATCGCTCTTCTTCAGCTATTTCATCTTATTTTCCTATTTCATTTCTTTATTTTGATGTTCTGACACCTGCAACAAAACAAATTCCTTTTATACATGTACTTGGTGAATAACGTCTGATTCTGATACCAAACAACGTTCGTTTTATGATTTCAGTTTTTCGACAGCTTTCTTCCTGACACTGTACACCATACATGCATGCTGACTGCTGCCTTACAGAGTCTTCACAGGCCGTTTTCTCCAATAAAAACAGTCCCTAGATATTTAAATTCCCAGCTGGAACATTGTTCCATCACAACTTCTATATTCCTCCAATGGCGCTGTGGTGCGTTCCAGCCCATTTCCACCTCTGACAACAGTTGATAAAACAGCTGTTGCGCCATTATGATTAAAATTGACCATTAAACAATTAAAACTCTGGCATTGAAATTGACAGGTGAAAATAGCATGAGTTGAAAAAAAAAAAAAAACATCTTGAAAAACACAGTCTTATGTGCTGTCAAAGCTTTTGTCATTGGCTGCTTGATGTTGTTTCTCATTGAAAGCAGAGGCCGGACGTGGAAGGAAGCAGAACACAATAGTCATTGTGGGAGGCAATAAGGGTATGACATTATTTAGGTCTGAACTTCAAGCTAAAACGGTCACTGAAGCAGTTTTCAGAATTTGCGTTAATGTGGAACTCAGACGAACTGAAATGAAACGTTGTGGAACACGTTAAAGCTATGCATTTAGAAAAACAGGGAATAAAAATAATTTTATCGCAGGGTTGGGTAACACTTTATAATAACCATCATTAATAGATGGTAAATTGATAGTTAACTAATCTTTAGTTAATTGTCATTTTACTGTTAACAAAAAATTACATTATAATTAATAATGTTTACTAATTATTGGTAGTGCTGTAAATTAAAGGAGAATCCCGGTCGATTTCACCATGTAGCTCTGTTGTTTGTAAATTTGGAGTGCTGTCAGTAGAGAGAAAAACGAAAACAATCGGTGTTGCCTACACCGTGTTATCCTCCTGCTAGCGTTAGCACCCTCATTTTTTTGGCCTCTTAACATGTTCGAAATGTCATTACAAGTGCCTACCCATGTGAAGTGATTCCTTCCGTGTGAACACAGTGAATCTGACCGCAATAGATGTGAAAGAACTGCATAAAATGTGTGCTATTTCAGCTCTGTTTAGTTCCGCAGTTGAGACGGCAAGACGAGTGCTTCGGGACCATCTACAAAGTACAATACCGAAAAACATATATATATATATATATATATATGTGTGTGTGTGTGTGTGTGTGTGTGTGTATATACTATTTAACAAGATATTATAGTCATCAGTTGCAACTTTATAATAACCATCCAGACACTGTTTATAGACAGTTTACAAACCAACTAGTAACCACTGACAAAGTATTAACTATCTATCTAAATACTGTTTATAGACAGTTTACAAACCATCTAGTAACCCTTAAAAAGTGTTAGGAATATCTGGTCCATCTATCTATGTAATGTTTATAGATGTTTTAAAAATGGTTTCTTAAAGGTTTACATTTTTAATCATTACCCGATACCTAATATAGTATATGAGGGATATAATGTGTGTAACAATAAATGACAATTAACTAAAGATTACTTAACTATCAATTTACCATCTATTAATGATGGTTATTATAAAGTGTTACCGCAGGGTTTAATGCACTTGAATGCACCCGAGATGAATGGCTGTGCCGGGGTGGTTTAAAAGAAAAGAAGTAAGAAAAGAAGAATGGAGCAAGATGATGGAGAGAAGCCGATTTAGAGATTAATAGAGGAGAGACACAGATGTAGTGAGAGAATAGGAGATGAAATTGATGGAAGGAAGAGAGAAATGGAAACAGAGGAGAAAGTATTATAGTTTAGAAGAAGAACAGGAGGGAGGGGAAGAAACTAAAAAGTGAGGGCAAATGAGAAAAGATGGAAAGTTGAGTGGAATGTGAAGATGAATAGAATCAGAGAAAGAGGCTGAATGAGGCATATCAGGCAAAGAATTGAGACTGAATAGACAGAAGGGAGAAGACAGAAAAGAAAATATGAAAAAGCAAGAAAGATAGCGAATCACTGAGAGAAAAAAATGCAGAAGTGAGGGAAAGAGAGAAAGGAGAGAGAGGAGGTAAATACAAGATGAGGGGAGGGATAGTGATCCTGATAGATGAGTAATGTCAGGTTAATTTCCTAAAGAGCAGAACAAGACAATGCCTATTTAATAAGTGAAACACATACACACACACACACACACACACACACACACACACACACACACACACACACACACACACACACACACACACAAACTCACACACATATACTGGGTGTATTGTCTTGATAAAAGATTTCTGAGCCACAAAGTGTGGTTAGAATAGATAAAATATCTCATTCTCATTTGATTTTATTAAACAGGCTATTTAACATGTTGCCTTTTGTCCAATAGTGAGTGTGTGTGTGTGTGTGTGTGTGTGTGTGTGTGTGTGTGTGTGTGTGTGTGTGTGTGTGTGTGTGTGTGTGTGTGTGTGTGCATGCTTGCCATCCTCAGCACAGGTGCCAGCAGTTTAACTGCATTTCCGAGATCCGAGGCATAAATGTGATTTTGTCAGCATAGTAATAAGGAACCGTAACAAAATAGCATAATAAAACGTCGTAATATGATCATGATTATGATATTATAGGACATTTGTGTTTGCTTTGTCTGTGCCTTCCTTTTTTATTGTGATCTATGTACGCAGCTGCCAGCCTGTCGGCCTGCCTGCCTGTCTGTCTGTCTTCCTGTAAACGTGTGCATTTGTGTGACTCGTAACTGCCCCCAAGCCCATTTCTCAACGGAGCAATACAATTGGTGGAATAATCAATGGCCACCTGGCTGCTATTAGCTAATCAATGCCAGGGTAAACAATAAGATTAGCTATTTGGAAGATGCAGACAATTGACTGTAAAGGCTTGACAGGCGAATGATGCATTCTGTAAGTGCATGCTGGGAAAAAGACACAGAGACACAGATGGATGCAGAGCAGCAGATGGAGAAATGGATGGACAGAAACAGACTGAGATGCAGGAAGTGAAAGAGGAAACAAAGACAGAAAGGAAAATGGTGAAATACCAAAACCACACAGGTCAGGGATCAGAGATCATGGAAAGGTTCGTTGATGTTTGGTTGCTTAAAGTAATTAACATTACTTAACACTGTATTGTAATGCCCGGCATAACACTTGGGATGCAATCAGCTGCTGAATCTAAGTGGACACTTGGAAGCTACTGTAGTTCAAACTAACAACCAAGCTCTTCTTCTATTTACACCAAAGAAATGTTGCTTCTTCTTCCATGAACATAGGACACATAACTTCCTGTGTCGTGCCAAAACGTGCTCTTGCAATCTTGCATTCACTAAAGGTAACATTTGGTGGGAAATATGATGAAATATGACATAAAAAATATGCTTTTTTAAAACAGGTGTTTGTGCAACACTGTCTCCTAGAGATTATGTTTACATACTACTCATATCACTATAGTGGCCAAATGGCCTAAAAAACGAAGAGTTGTTTAAACCTTTGATGTAACATATCAATGACAGACATCAGGGTTTTCTGTATCTCGGATATGAAGAAAAAAGGTCAAAGTTCAGATTATTTTATAGGGAGAAATCTATTGTAGCAGGGGAAGATACCAATTTCTCCAACACAACTGCAAGACACATTTCAGTAGTATTAATTGTATGATCATTGTCCTCTTTGTATACATGTAGAGTAGAGAAAAACTCTAAAAGTACAAGAGGCTGAAAGGCATTCAAGGAAATGAATTTTGAATTAATTTCAATAAATGGCTTGCATTCTTTACAATCCTGTGCAAGGCTTGTTTTAAGACCAGTAATAGCAAAAAATAACATACAGAAAGATCAAAGTGAAGACACAGCAGCAGCAGGAACACTTTAGGGGAATTAAATTCTTTCTGGCATAACACAGAAAAAAAGCTATCCCACGGTGGGTGTAGAGAACAGTAAACACCGTGAAAGCTTTCATAAACTGGGGTCAGTTCACAAAAGAGAGTAGAGGTTAGCTTAGCCTGTTGTAACAGTAGCAAAAATGATTATTGAAAAAAATTGTAAAAAAAAAAAAGTAATGTTACACAATGTTGCTTTAATGAGCAACATTACACAATGTAACAGCTTCAAGGCATTTTGATACATGCAGGGGTTACAGGTGGAGAACATTTGATGACCAAATTAGATTTTATAAATCCTATACATTTGATGCAAGGTTATATACATACAAACTGATGACTAACCACAGGCAGTCACACTAAAAGTGATGACTCGTACATAGCAGCAAAGACACAGTAGTTTGCTGCATCATAAAGTCAGTGGAGGAGGATAATACACTACTGTAAAGGCTCAATTGTTTTATCTCTCAGTGTGCTGAGTGTGTACTCATACACATACATTCACTCACATATTAAATTGTGTGAAAAGCAGAAATGTTACAGTTTATGTCACTGAGAGTGTGATAATGAGGTGTCTGAAGCAGTAAAAAAGTGAGACGACTGTTAGGCTTGTAAAACTGATAATGCATTAAATATGCATGTCAAAAACTCAATTTGGCTTTTGATTCCATCATACCCGACACTTTCAGTGCTATTATTTTCCAACGTAGAAGACAAAACAGGTGGAATTAATAATACTAATAACAGTCAGTAGAGTCCTGACAAAGTAAAAATTAGGGATGCACCGAATCCAGATTTTTGGGGTTCGGCCAAATACCGAATCCACTGGTTAAGATTCTGCCGAATCCAAAACCGAATACCGAATCCTACTCCCATCCTCAGTCCATTAACACAGTAAACACATTAATGAAGTAAACAATGTCCACAGCCTCTAAAATAGTTAAATGTAACAACTTAATGTTGAATTCACACACTCTTTTCACATCGTAGGAAAGCACATCGCTATCGCTAGATTTTCGCTAACCAGTGTATGATGAAGGCATGTTGGGTGGGTGAAATTAGAAAGCTGACGTTAGCTAACGAGCAGCAGCCGGCCGTTCGGTCGCTCTGCTCCCACTGTAGGGAGAACAGCTGACAGCCTGGGAGAGGCACTGTCTGGTTAACACAAGTTTTTAGCTGTGACTGTCCTTCCTTTGCCATACCTGGGGTTGCTGCGTTTTGGCTGCTGTCTGTGGATGCGCGGCTTGTATTCTTTCAGATGTTTCAAGCGCAGGTGTTTTGGCAGGGGCGATGTTGTGTGTTGTTTGGGATCCTTGCCGCCATGGGACAGGTCGGCATTGCGGGTTGGGCGTGTGGCTCGGCTTGGGTCGCCTTCTTTTGGCTGGGGGTACTGCCGGGCGGCGCTTTCCATTTTCACTTTCTCACAGCCTACTGCATTGAACGGTCCACCTACATTACGCCAACCAGCGTAGCGCACGCAGTGCAAGCGTAGGGTTTGGTTCGGTGGAAAAATATTCTAAGGTTCGGCAGAAACCGAACCCCTTCAAAAAGCCCAATATTCGCCTGAATACGAACCCGAATCCTGGATTCGGGGCATCCCTAGTAAAAATAAAGTGAGGTCAACTACTTTACTTATCATTTTACAGAAAACTGAATTGACAATAGAGATTTATCTTGACAATGTTGAAAATTATACCCTCAGCATGTTTGTACAAAAATGTCATCTATACTATTGATATTAAGCTCTAAGCAGCTATGAAAAGAGCAGTGTGAAAATACTTACAGAACAGTTGCTTAAACTTATGCAATGAGGGAATTACTGTGTGTGGTAGTATTACATGTTCATTAGCATACATGTAAACAGTAAAATTAATCATGTATGTGCATCACTAAAACACAGGTTAATCCCACCAAAAGCTGCAAGGGAGTTGGTGAAGCTGGTGTAGGAGTTTGTCTATTTTGACAACACATACCTGATCAAGATGATGATGATTTTACATGATGGTTGCTATCTTTCTGTCAATATCTTTAGTTTTAAAAAAAAATCTTTAATGAGTTTAAAGTCTGGAAATAAGGTGTATTGAGTCTGTTCCTTTGTTAGCAGTCCCATCAGTACTGAAATCAATTTCTGTCATTTATTTTTAATTTTATATCACAGCCCTCAGGGAGCATTTAGTTACATTGTGGATGTAAAGTGGCATGAGTGGAAACACAACAAAATCCTTCTGTTTTTTAACAGGCTGGGACACATTAGTTTGGTTTTATGCCTTTGAGTCTCACCAGTGATTTTCTTTCAACAGAATGGGTTCTTTCAAATGTGGCTCCTGTTGCTGAAACTACCTGCAATGTATTGAATAACTGAGTGTGAATACATTTAATAATGTTTTTGAACCCGTAAACATCAAGAGTAAAGAGCTGGAGGGTCCAAGCCTGATAAAAACAAAGTGAAGAGATGGAGAGCGTCAACATCACTCTGACATTTTAGCTGCGTTCAAGCAGTACTGAATGACACATTAGACACACACTGTTCTGCACGCCTGTCGAGTGGTTTAGCAGTTACATATTTGGACGTGGATTGCAGTCGAGCCCCTGAAACCCGACATGGCAAGACTCTTCAAAGGATGAGTAGCTCTAAGAAGTTCAAGAGTATCTAGTTGTCATGGAAATGTGTGTGATATGTCTGCACACTAAAGAGATGCAGAAAAAACACAAAAAGATAAAGAATAGACAGTGAAGGAGAGAAAGAGAGGAAAAGGAGAAAAGCTAACATGACAGTTTAATATGGAGATGCCACTAGTTAACTTTTTGTTTTGGTTGATGAGCTGCCAAGTTGCATCATGGACGAGCAGACAGTAGAGACATGAAAAGCTTCAGTGTTGGTCAAGATCCAATAGCTTATGTCAAAGTCAGGGCCAACTGCGGGTCGACAGAGGTTAGAAAAAATAACATAAACTGTCTTTATGAAGTTAATAAATCATCTTTGCATTCATCATTCGCTCTTGGTTAGTTTCTATTAGTGACCTTTATTTCTCTTTGGTAAAGCAGTTTGTCTGTGTTTGCTGTTATGATTTTCTTCACTCATGAAATTATTTTTCAGTTGAACGGACTGATACACCTGCAATTTGGGCACATTTGATATGGCTCTTTACATCTCTTAGTGGTCTCCTGTGGCCTTGAAAACTCACATATCAAAGTGCTGATTGCCGGGCCGCTTTATAGTTGATTCAGTATAATATTACCCACTCTGGTCTGTTTGTAATTGTAATTTATATTGTTTTAAAGTTAAAGTACTTTTTATGAAGTGCTTAGTATATTTAGTAGGGCTGGGCTTTAAAAAAAAGTAATTTCCGTTTCAAATCAATTTTCATTTGAATGATCCGATATTGATTCATTAAATCCCTAGACTATCTTTTAATATATGCCTTTCCTTGTGAATGTGTGACCTTTAACACGGTTAGTCTCCAGTGGCCAGCCTTTGGTTCTTCACGCAATTAGATCTGGCCACATGAGAGACTAGCAAACCTCAGTTGAATTAAACAATGTGATATCATGACTTCGCATAAACATACACGCCACTTTCCTAAAGCCAAGTGGTGTGTTATCTGTACGCATTTTGAGCTATCCGCGTGTATGTCTACGCTCTATACAGCGGACAGCAGTCTTTAACGTCACAGCGTAAACATACATGCCACGTGACACTTTCTAAAGCCACGTGGCGTGTTATCACGAGGCTACGTGTTATCGTGAGGCTACGGTTGGGTTTAGGAACGTCACACGCGGGTTGGGTTTAGGAAAAGAACTGGTTCTTGGACTGGACTTCTTTGGGGTCAATTAGTAATGTAAACAATATATTTTTTTTTTTTACAATGCACCAGTTTAGAGGGTTGTTTGTACAATTTACAGCATTAGTTCTAAAAATCTTATAAACATCCAAGCAAAATTTGTATTGTAACTGAAATCCCTAATCGAATCAATATTGAATCGAATCGGGAAATCAATCAGTGGCGATACCCATCCTTAATGTTTAGTCTACTTCCACTTCTTGCAAATAAGTTACATAATTTTTGTACATTTAACATAATTGCACCACACTCTTTCAAAAACTTTCAGAAAATGCTTTTTTTCTCTCCAGACAAGATTATTTTTTTGTAATAGTAGCAGGAATGCAATTTAAGATTACATTTCAAAAACAAACCCAAGCAAAAGATGTGAGAACTCTAAACCTCAAAATAACACAGCTGCAACTTCAAGTGCTTTATTAAAGCAGATCCAATGAAAACATGGTATATCTCACATAACGTAGCTAATTTAACTCACATTTATTTACTGAACTGATAATGAACTTACATTCATTTTAAGAGTCTGTTGACATCAATCACCCACTGCACGTGAACTACACAAATTTCCTCTCATAATTAATTTTCAAACTTTTTTCAGTATAATTGTATGTTTAAGCTGTACACATCAAAATTTGAAAGTGGGGAAGAATTTAATTTATTTGTGATGTGAATCTGTTTGCTTAAGGCCTGACTGGTCCATTTATTCTCAGTTAGAGCAGCAAAGGGGAGCCATCTCAGTGTGCAGCTTTATGTGACTTTAAAAATTATTTATCAGAGAAACACAGTGCTTCAATTTCACATAATGTTAAGCACACAAATATTTGTGTTATCACCGATACAACCGCCATAACCTCTGCACCAACACTGCAGGTGACAGCAGCTACACCCTCAGGCAGAAACGCCGAATCAAAACACCCTGTAATGATTCTGGTGCTGCAGCTCATATGCCGCTGGTGATGCCTCGATGCACTCAGTGGCTCGCTGCTATAACTCCCATTTAAACTCTGACAAAAATGTCAGAGCGTATGCTGAGCTCATGAATCGACCGGAGTTTAGAATGCCAACACAAAGAAAGCGGAAGGTAAATCCGAAAATCAGGGACATCCGGCAGCACTGGAGCAATCCCCTAAATGAATCGTCGTCGATATAGACTAGTGACTGATAAACAAGCACAACTGTAGGATTTAAATTCTGCCTAAATGGAGGTACTTCATGTTTTTACTTTTAATAGAGAAAGTCTTCATGAATAAGAACCCTCTGTTAGTATCTCGGGGAAACTTTCCCAACAGGACTAGTCTGAAAGTGGGGATACTGCTGGTGGTGGTGGAATAAGTACAGGCTCCATTTTTCTACATATTTTAGGGGCATTTTGGCTTTATTAGATAGCACAGTGGAGAGAAGGGAAGGTTCCTGGCCAGAATTAAACTGGAGACATTGCAGCTGTGATATTCCCAAAAAAACTGTTTTTCTTTTTTCTTACTACTAGGGCATTCTTGCATAAAATAATAGGTAGATACACACATTTATATGCATATAAAATGTATAAAGTGCTTTGCAATAAGCATTTATGATAATTGTGTGAATTAACAGGGCAGAATATGTTCAAGTGTGTGCAAACATTTACTGACTGGACATTTTGGCGTGCAAAATAGAAATAATTTTTACATTGACTGTCTATAGAGATATAGAAGCTCATATTTGCCTTGCAGTTAACTGTCAGTTTCTCCACAGGGATATCTAAAAGCCACTCACGTGTGTTGATGCATCCCTCTTGACACAGCTGAGCTTTTAGAGTAAAAGGTACATAAGCCTGGGGGATGCTGACCTCTGTGACTATGGAAAATTTTAAGCGCTAGTTTGAGTGCATGAATGTGTAGGTGTGTGTGTGGAAGTGTGTGTGCGTTTGGAAATGGAAGCTCAATCTCTATTATTGGTGCAAATTAGATCAATAAGTCAGTCAACCAATATCTAAAAAGGTGATACTGTAAAGTGATAAAACATCTAAATAACAAATAAAAATACACCCGCACACACATAAATACCCTCACAAAGACACACACTTCTGGTTTAATTGGCTGGTTATTGAAATTGAAAATGAATGGGAAAACTGTAGCATGTTAGGGATACATGAAGGTCAATACTGAGATTGGCACACTGTGTAGGTGAACCCCCCCCCCCCTCATACATTGCCTGCACAGGCAGACACAAACCAGTTGTGAGCAAGTCAGAGAGAAAGGGACACACCCTTCTTTTTTAGTTCATTCCCTCTGGGGAATTGCATAGCATACTGACTCTTCTCTCCCTGATCTTTCACTCACTTCCTCTGCTCTTTTCATTCTTCTTTGCCTTTTATTCTCCCTTCCCTCATTCTCCCTCCCCTTTAAGTCTCCATTCAGTAATGCTGCTATCACCACAATGAAAGGACTGCAAATTAAATGGGACTGAAAAAGAAAAGCACTAAAACACACAAACACCCCCAAAAAAACACTGCAAGATATTACGAGGGAAATGAAAAGTGAATAGAAAAGTGCATCTTTTCCCCAGGGTTACTTGGGAGTGTCATCCATCCATCCATCCATCCATCCATCCATCCATCCATCCATCCATCCACCCACCCCTTTGGTTGCTCTTCTTGTGGTTAGGAAAATGTCTATGTTCCCTCTCTCTCCTACCTCTGCACTCACATCCTTATCTAACTTGGCCTCGCTGGCGGTGAGCTATACTGCAGCGATGCCAGTTGAAGAGAAAACCATCTACTCTTTTTGTAGAAGGAGCGTGGGCAAGCCACCCACCTTAGATTTTAGATAGATTTTATACATTGGCTTCAGAAACAGTGAAGAAATGTTCGAACTTTTCGTGCATGGCTCCTCCCTATAGGTTAATCTGATTACAGGGCTCATTATCAGCAACCTTTTTGTCTCTTTATATTCTTTACTTTTTATGACAAAGATTTTCTGATCTGTACCCATCACGACAGCGCCACTAACCACTGTGATCAGTGTCCTTTGCAGCAGGTAACTTATGTGAGGACATAAAATGTGGGTAAAAATCTGTTTTCACCAAAAAAGATGAACCCTATTCAGTGTCTATCATGTAGGGAATAGTGAATGAGCAAACAAGGGACTTACAAAACGTGTGTTTATACATTTGGTTTACATGTAGATATATGGCCACATAAAACATGTTCTGCCTGAATACAAGCTGACCACAGCAGTTCTCCGTCAGTTAAGAAACTTTTCAAGCCTACAAAGGCATGTTTGATGCTAAGGAAAGAGATTTTAGGTGGATTTTCACTTTAAGAAATTGCAGAAGAAGATCTGTAGTCTTTCTGCCTACATGAGGTGAATGATGACTCATCAGTTGTTTTTTTCTTCTGTTTAGCTCGAAGCGGTGAATGTGTCCTCTAGCCAGACGCCACCTGACAATTTCACTTCTCTCTCATAGCTTGACATAATTTACTGTAAAGTAGGCTGTACAATAGACAAATTGATAATTTCTCCTTCACTTAGACATACCAGTAATAATTTCAACACCCACTGGATGGCCACAACACTTTTGGAACTTTTATTAGTTTTTGCTTGCAATTTTGAAAGTAGAAGAACCACAAGATTAAACAACAATACTGGAAATGTCAAATTTCCCTTAAAGTATTTAAGTCTTGTGGCATGCAGTTGCATAATAATGTTTTATATATATATATATATATATATATATTATCTGCATTGCCGAGTTATAAGAGTTATTTATAAAGCTTGAGAGTTTCAAGAAGTGGCAAGTCACGTCATGTAGCAAAAACTGAGTTAGTGAGTCTGGATTACATGGCTTCTATATAGATTATGACTATGAAGCCTAAGCATGAGCTACTCATTGGCATTAGAAAAATAACTCTTGACAATAGTTGATGGTCATGTCATCTTTCCATAAAATGTTTTAGCAAGGAGAGATTTGACTTTCTCTTTGTATAGACTAAGTCATTGTTAGTTAATTATATATACTTAAAAACTAGTGACTAGAGTTGATATTTCTGTGCACGAGTGGTGCAGAGGCAAAATAGTCATTTACCACCACAGAAACCCAGCGTTTTTCTACCAGCTGTAACAGTGACAAGGACTGCAGTGAAGCGGGATTCCAAATAGGAAAAAGGTGGTTAAAATAACAGACATTTTCAATTACCATAAAATATGTAATGTTCAAGGGAAGAAAGTCAAGCCAAAGACTAATTCTATTGTACATGGTAAATGGTATGTTATTTATATAGCGCTTGTATGCCCTGAAGCCATTCTAAAAAAAAACAACTACTGCAACACTGTGTGCTGCCTCTCAGTGTGCATCTACTTTGCCTGCTCTTGCCTTGTTATTAATTGTATTAACTCAACCAAAAGACAGTGAATGTGTCATTATTAGCTAGCCCTTCTGAATGAATGGAGGGCACTCAAGTGCCTACTCATACTTTTAGCAAGTCAGTAAGGGGTTTGCACACTAGCAAATATACAACCATACCATAATTTTACCTGCAGATAGGCTAGTGGGCTGTATAGGTACGTAGACACACACACACAAGGAAAGAGAAAACGAGCTTGCTCAATACTCTGCAGGGATCCACTTGAGATCAAATTCAGCAGCAGTGAATAACGCAGACCATTTGTCAAAGAAAAATCCCTTACCCTGACACATGCACATACAAACACGAATATATATAGCACTCTCAGAGGGTTGTTGTGAAGTTAAGGTGCCCTTGTGTCGGTGGTCATTTATCAGAATATGTGATTCAAAGTGCTGTGGCAGGCAAAGCCCAATGGTCTCTACTAGTGCAAATGTCTTCTCCTAACTTTGAACCCAATAGCCCATAATCCCACACTAACTAAAACACTCTCTTCCCTGTGTTTGGATTTGCATCATTCAGCCATCGTGAACCCTGCAACAGGAGAAATGCCACCACAGCAGGAGAAAGGATGAAATAAACAAAATAACTATATTTTAGCCCAGTATGTCATTAACTTTGGAATGGGTACAAATAATATGTGTGTTTATTATTAAAAAGGATCCAAACAACCAGCACCAAATAACAGAAAACCAGAAGCAGAAGCAAGGCTGGAAATGTTTCCCTGAACTAAGAGTAAAAAGACTTATATGATTATGTTATGTTAATCACATGCAACAGAATAGATCTTCAATATTCCTCAGTTACAATAACTGTAATCATAGGTTTTTATTATTCAAATAACTGCTTAAAACTTTAAAAACTTTGGTAATAACATTTAAAATGTTTTTCTTAGCTATGGCTACTCAGCACAAGCATACACAGTATTATCAGAGATTAAACCAGTTGTAGTTGGTAAACTGATGTTTTAGTAATGTTTTAAGCCAACCACAATAAATACCTGATTGGTAGAATGATGTTGTGAACTTTAAACTGAAATTTAACTTACAATTGTACAGAGACATTAAAAGCAAATGAAAATTAACAATTTGACCTTGTGTTACAGCAGGATATATGAAGTTCACTATAAATAAAGCTTGAAACGGCAGAAAGCTCCCAATCTGTATTAATTTGATGGTTCAAGAAAGTAACTAAACAGATCCATAAAACTTTATCTACACATACAGAGGGCTGATATCTGCTGACTTTTGTGGTGTTTTATTTACAAATTATTATTGATGCATAATGTTTACTGTTGGATGCCCATCTTGTCTGTTTCTTCTGTCTGGGAATCAACACTGTTTTTGCTGCATAAAGGTGGGTTTTTCTTTTATCATGCAGCTCAGGTGGGTGGTATTTTAAGGGCTGCTCTGTGTTCTCACCATGATCAGATGGAGGACAAAATCAGCCAGCAACCCCTAAATTTAAAAGAGAAATGTACACAAGACACAACACTTTCTTAAAAGTTTTTGTTTATGTGCATTTATCTACTTTATAGGGAACAAACCTGGCTGAATCCACCCATATGAATTAATCATATGCACACACACAAAGAAACAAACAAATTACTTGCACTCAAGATTTCATGTTTCTCACTTGAAATCATGGCATATAGTATGTTCATACTGCAATATAAACCCAGACACTGAAATTGTCTGGCCACAATACTGTACTTTTTCTGATCAAATACAGAAAATGAAACAAAGTCTGCAAGCTAGTTCACACACACCACTCAACTTGTGCTGTGCTCTAGATCGGCTGAGGCACCAACCAAGCTCGCCTACTCCCATTACCAACTGGGCGATCGATTTAAGCTGTCAACTCAATGCACATTCTCCGCTGCTGCAGCTCCTACTCATGCATGTCAAGCCCTACCTGTTATCTTCGAGTCCCTCTGCGTTTGTTCTCAAAAACAGTGTTGGGAATTGGAGAAGATTGTAGATTCTGCTTCCAGTATTTTATCTTGAGCAGTGATCAATGCAATAAAACTGAAAAGAGGAGGGCACACTTGATGGATATAAACTGCACAACTGACACTATTTGGAGCTGTATATGTCCACAATAATGTGGTAATACTGTGGTCCACTTTGTACTCCATAAGATATTCACTCTCCTTTTGTTTTGTATGCTCAGCAGAGCTGTGTATCTTTGCCTTCAGTTTGAAGACTTTGTACTTACAGCATTAGATTAATATGTTTTTGGTTTCAAGTATCACTGAGGTGTTATTTCGATCTTGCATTGGATGTGACAAGCTGTGCTGTGCTGTGCTGTGCTGTGCTGTGCTGTCACCTTTATGTAAGGCACAGGCTGTAGTATTGTTACTTCAGTGTCTGGATCCACTACTTCTGCAGGTTTTAAGGTCATGTAATACAATGGTTCTCAGGTACAGTAGTACACTACCTACATAGGTCCCTAGTCCTGGGCTGCCATTGGAGACAATTTGTTTCAATCTTAAGCGTTGAATGCTCACCCACAACGGGCTCCATTGCTGTGTGTGCTTGACTAAATGTGCTGAATATCAAGCTTATCAATCTCATCTCTCCCTGAAAATTGACCATGTAGAATACTGATGGTGGCTCCACTGGTGTGTGGCTATTGCAGATCTTCCTGTTATTGAGTTTAGTATGTGGTTTAAAATGAATTCATGTGGAGAAACACTATGAGAGCAAGAAATGAAATGAATTGCCTTTAGTGTTATGACTGTATGCACACCAACAAGGGAAACACTAATCTGGAATCATAACATCAAATCATTGTGGTCAGATCAGAATAACAATTCCACCTGCAAGGACAGAAATGCACACAAAGGCAGGCAGACACAAGCAATTGTAACTTATGCAATAGTCATCACAATGTGCCACTTGTTTTTATTCCAAGTTTCATCATTCGGTCATTTCCACACACACACACACACACACACACACACACACACACACACACACACACACACACACACACACACACACACACACACACACACACACACACACACACACACACACACACACACAAATAATTATAATTGTGTTTATGTTCCAATGGCCTTTTTCCACATCAATATTCAGCCCAGAATTTTTCATTGCTTTTAACACACCATATTTTCTGAATGAGAAACATCTGTGCAGCTAAATGTAATGAGTAATGAAGATGACAGATGCAGATAATAGACCCAATCACAATGTGATAACTTCCGGGGAGAAAATCCCTGCGTCCCATACATAAAATTTAACGGCTCTGAGCAAACTGGGGAGAGGAACAACTGGATATACTCTCATCTCATTCATTTAAAATGGAAGTTTGATGCTTTCATATGTCAGCACTTTCAACATTATGTTGGAGACCTAATTTACCTGTTGGACCACAGACTACAGAAAATGACACCACCCAAAACTAGCAGTCAGTCCGACCGGCGGTGAGATGTTGCTGTTTGTAACGAACGTTAACTTTGGTTTACCAAAGATACTACCAAAGCAACACAGTACCAAAAAAAACTACCAAAGCAACACAGTACCAAAAAAAAGCACAGCAGAAATGTCAGATAGGTCGGACCTCTGTATATATATACACACATATATATATATATATATATATATATATATACTTTAAACATTACGTCACATATCTCCGCAATTCGAATCAACAGCCAGTTGTCTACCTGAAAGAGATTGTTGTCACGGTGATTCACGGTCATTTAAAAGGTGCACACACTTGTTGAGCCTTATACAAACTACACAGATAGTGCATAATTAAAGGCTCAGATTGGAATATGTATAGGAATATGAAACAAAAATGTGCATTGACACACTTTTGAAATATATATATACACACAAACATGTATTTTGTGTAATTTTAGAGGAAGTAGGCAGTCCCTCCCTCACAAACACACAAGCATGTAAGCACCAACCCCTATGCCCTGCCAAATTAATCCCCACATCTGTTCGGCTGGAGACTGAGAAGAGATTAACCTGATGCTTTAAACCCATTCACATACATTCACTATGATATATATATATATGATTAATATCAGCCCACACGCAAGCCTTTGTGGACACCTTGACATCTTTGTCATAATTCGTCAATTCAGAGGACAAGAGTCATGACATCACCAAAAGTGTAATTCTTTCATGCAGCTCCTGTAGGTGGCGCTGCACATGCTGCATATTCACCAGCAGCAAATCAAAGACAGTATTACAATATCGGGGATGTTTCAGCAACGAGGAGTCAGCAATAAGCACGCACGCGCAGGAATGCAGTTGGACAAGACTTTCAGCAACGACTGACTGCGGAAATGCGTATGTGGAGGGCTGACTCAGAAGTGCATTAGCACCATAACAACAGATACACACACACACACACACACACACTCTCTCTCTCTCTCTACAGTTAAAAGGTTAAATAAGTAAAATTTTGTATGTGTACATAATTGATCTTCACCCTGCAACACAGACTACACAATTAATGAGCATTTCTTCATATTGTTTATGTGATCTCTTTCTTGTATGAATGGCAAAATTTGTGCATGTAGTGTCATCAATGTGCCTGTGTCTCTGTGAGTCGAGGTAATTGGATCTGAGCACAACTTGTCGACACTGGCAGCCAATCAAACGTTTTTTTTTCTTCTATTTTGCTGCCAACAACATTAAATTCCTCTGCAATATAAATCACAAATGCAAGCACATGCAAGACACACTCGTGTGCTCACACTGCACAGACACACACACACACATGCACACACACACACACACACACACACACACACACACACAAGCCCCACGCAAGTAATACGTATCTCACTAAATCAATCAACAGAGAAACACAGAAAGCTGCAGCAACAGGAGCTGAAACTTACCTCCACCAGACAAAAGTTACTTGTACCGAGAAACAGAAACTGTGTGTGTGTGTGTGTGTGTGTGTGTGTGTGTGTGTGTGTGTGTGTGTGTGTGTGTGTGTGTGTGTGTGTTTGTGTGTGTGTGTGTGTGTGAGTGAGGAATAAGGGAGGAGATTAATGGACAGGACAAGATAAGAAGCTCGTAAAAAGAAATTCCTAGGTGAGTACAGTATATTGAAGGGAATGTATCCCAGCCGCTGTAGTTGTTACAGACTGGACAAAATATATACAAAATTGAAAGGAAGAAGGAAGAGAGAAGAGGGCAGAGAGCATGAAACATACAGCATCCTGTTTTTCAGACAGCGGGGACAAGAAAGAAGAGAATAGAAGAATAAATCCTACCTGGAGTTGTTCGGACAACGTGGTGGACTGTCTGGTAGTCAGGGCTGGAGCTGAACTCTCCTCAGGACGCAGAAACACTTGCTGACCGCGTCTGCAGGCATAACAAATAACAGTCAGGACCCTCTGTGTGTATGTGTTTGTGTTTGAGTTGTCCACTGTGCACACATGGAGTCAGCTGTTACAGTCTGAATGACAAGCTGTTTGAAAAGGAATATTTTCACACACACACACACACACACACACACACACACACACACACTCAACTTATCGTTTCCCTGAAGTGAGGAGTGCAGGAATTTAAAGGTGTGTGTGTATGTGTGTGTGTGTGTGTGTGTGTGTGTGTGTGTGTGTGTGTGTGTGTGTGTGTGTGTGAAGTCCTTACAGGTCCTTTCCTTTCTTCCTTTCGAGCGCAGTCATGTCATCTCGTCCTGTCGTACGCAAAGAGAGAGTGCTGGAGTCACACACACATTCACACACACAGCAACGCACCAATGTACACACTCGCGCCGGCAGGCTGAGACACACACTGGGATGCTAACACCACGAGCTGCAAAGCATAGAGTGAACACAGTCCCTCCTCCTCTCTCCTCCCACCTCTCTCTCTGTCTCTCTCTGTCTCTCTCTCTCTCTCTCTCTCTCTCTCTCTCTTTTTCTCTGCTTCTCCTCTGGGTCTTACTGCCTCTCTCAACCCTCCCCATGTTTCACTTTCCTACTGTCCGTAAATGAGCCAGCAAGATATACACACAAAAATATACA
>NC_135857.1:19209331-19296831 GCF_031162955.1 Sander vitreus | reverse complement strand
TGGGGCCGTCAATGCTAAAAAATCTATGCACTCACAGAACTGCAATGTGTCTTTAATAAAAGTGTGTTCACCACATGGTGTATGACTAACAGCATAGAGAAAGGTGTGTGTCAGTACAACTTAACTTTATTCTTACTCATAATTAATTTACTTAAACAACACAAGCAGTAAAACAACAGCAGGAAAACGACAATGACACACCCTACTTTGGAAAGTCATATGTAATCACTCACTTAAGAGCTGCACTGTTTGTATTGATAACCTATTTCAACAGTGTAATGCATTTGTTAACCTGACTCTACTCTATAAGGCACAGCACTTTGAAACAATGAATCTGAATGCAACAAGCATCAGTAATACTGCCAACAGTATGTGGAAAAATACAGCCAGCGTACTGAACCAGACAAGCCCCCTTAAAAACCCAAATATAATCTATTTGACCTTGTAGTCAAACTGTATTTACAGCACACATTGACAAGTTTGTATGTTAAATGAACAAGATATATTGCTATGAACATTTGTTTTGCAAGCAAAGGTCTTAAGATGACTCATAGCTTTTCAAGCACTACAGAATGTGCTTCATTTACACAGTCAATTTCAAGGTAGATGTGTGGGCGTCATTTCATTCAAATCAACCAGCTCTTTCTGTAAAAAGCCATGGTCTCTTGTTCCCCACTGCTACATCATCTGTACATTGTATCACGACGGGCAGAATATCCACACACACACACACACACACACACACAAAAATAATAAACCTTCTTGGCTTCTATTCATTAGAAATCACAAAGCTGCTTCACATCAACATTTTGAGAAGCTGGTTGGTGGTTGCTATGTGAGTTGGGACGTTGGCAACCTGAACCGTTTATAAGCCAGTTTCCATACCAACATGCACTATCTCCTAACTATAGTCCATCTCAGAAACATTTAGAAGTGAGTAGAGGCAGATGAAAGGTTAAAAATATATATAAAAGAGAGGAGACCCTGCTCTATAGAAATCTTTATATAGTCCACGCTTGCTTTCAAAATCCCAACTGCTGTACTACCCTGCTACTATATGTCTGTTAATGGTTTTGTATGTGTTTGTGTAGGACAGACTTTGAGATAATTCACCAGTAAATCAAAGTGTATTTTCTGCATTTGTGTGGTTTACTTGAAACATATACATGTCTAGCAGGTGGTTAGAAACAGCCGGTCAGCTGTATAATTTCTGAGTTTGTTTCTAAGCTGGACCTGATTGAGAATTCACTGCTGATGGAATTGGATGCTATTCAGCAGGTAGTCTGTCTAAAATCCAGCTTTGTTTGCTTTGTAAGTAAGTGCTTAAACACTCAAAAGGAAGGTTCAGTGTACAAAATGTGGAGCGGATCTGCGATGCTACAAGGCAGTCGATTAGCTGAGCATGTGGAGTAATGATGATAAAACTAACGGGGAGCTTGGGGAGAGATTATCTGTTTTTGTACACAAGACCTGGCAAAAGAGGACAAGCCAGCTTTTCTGGGCTTCCAGCTGCAAAACGGACACATGCTCAGTTGGCTTTGTTCTATGATCAGTCTTTTATGACTTGAGTGACTGCTGTGTAACAACTGGAGTGACCCTGCACTGGGCTAACTCTGAAACTATAATTGTTTCGAAGGACATCATAACTGATCCTTTGATCCATGTGAGGGTCAATGTCACTCACTGCTAATGCAGAGAGGCTTTGAGTGGATTTACAGCAACGACAACTCTGCACTGATTTAACTTAGTGGGAAAAACTGCAATTTCCTTCTGCTGATGATCATGAGCTCGGCAGATTCCTCTAGTTCCCAGGCTCGCCAATGATCACTCTGTAATGAGATATTTAAGACCTATGCAATTGATGTCAATTGATAACCTCCTCAGCTACACATGTTTCATTTTTACAGCTAAAGCCAGATTACAGGCCCGTACCACCTCAATCTTTCTCATTGGCTTCATGATAGGTTCACTGCTCATGTTTGCATCAAAAATCTCTGATTTGATGTGACATGACATGATGTCATGTGTATAAATGTCTTTAAACTGTATAGAAAGACTTGATAGAATTGATAACAGTTATATTTTATCTATAACAATCTAGAAACATTCCTGGGGTGTGCTTTCTGCTTTCAAACTGTGCAACAACTTGACAGTCAAAACACCTGATGTTGTAAACAAGAACAGCTGGCAAATGTCTGTTTTGATTCTGTCTCATAGGTTGGTTTATGAGTGCAGTCTGCTTGTGTGGTTTGCAAATGTGGTACCACTTTCTAAAAGAGCACTCTCTATAAAGGGGTTATATGTTGTAACAAATGACTTCACTTATAATTAATAACTCATTCTTTTGAGTTGGATGCCATTCATAAGAACAACATTTAGGTTGCCAGATCCCTTTGGTTAAATCTGCTCCAGTATCACCCTTGCATCTTTTTAGCTAGCAATTTCATTCATCAGGAACACCCCTCCAATGGACCCACTGTCAATTACATTACTAAATGGGTTTCTTACTTTCTACTTAGCAATCATGTCTGCAGTTATAAATGTTAGTAAGTCATTAATAAAGGTTTTTTTTAAGCAATCCATCAAATCTGCTGGCGTAATTGTTAGTAAGTTGGTAATAAATGGAATTTGGCTCTGCAGTGTTTTACTGCCAGGAGTTAAGTGGTCAAATGATCCACTGGAGGGGTCACCTAATGAGCTAAAGAGCTAAAGACAAAGCAAGTGTCTGGAGGAGGATAAACACAAGAAAAACAAGGATTTTTTCACAACCTGGCAACTCAAAATGTGTTCATACTAATGGCTTAAGGCTAGTCAGTGTTACTAAATGACTTACTAACCCTAATAATGCCATCAAGTTCCAACTTTATTTCACGTAGAATGCCTCACTTAGCAGTTATGTGGAGAAGCTGCCCCCACCTGCCCTCAATTTAATAAAGCTATTTTTTAGCTAATTACATCAATGTGAACATAAATAAAGGAATTAAAATGTGTTTGTGTCTGTGTTTGTGTGTAAAGGAGACCTCCTGTCCTGTCATAGTTAGCTGCTTCCTTCCTTCCTGATGTGCTGCTCAAAAATGTTCAGACACACCCACAAAGGCGTACAGACTCACACACATTTCCTTCCTTTAGTATTTGCCGTTCATGTCAGAGGTGAGTGGGAAACAGTGGTCAGTTTAAGGAGTTAGTGATTTAAATCCAGAGGATGGGGAAGCTAAAAAGCGATGGTGAGATGAGGAAGGAGACGGAGAAATGGAAGGAAGGCGGCAAACCTGCTAATGGGAAGTTAAAGGTGGGTGGGTGGATGGACCTGACAATCATCATAAGTGTCGCAACTGGTGGCCTCAGCTAAAAACCTAAAAGGTGTCACAGCTGACATACAGTTGTTGTTACATGAACAAAGAGATAAACACACACACACACACACACACACACACACACACACACACACACACACACACACACACACACACACACACACACACACACAAAAATGTTAAATGGAAAGTGACTGAGTGCTGCAAAAAAATCTCCAGCAGAGAGAAAGGTAGAAATAAATAAGAAGTTAAAGCAAGTTTAAAAGATGGAGAAACAGAAAACAACTACAAAGAAGCCTACAGAGAGACAGAGAGAGAGAGAGAGAGAGAGAGAGAGAGAGAGAGAGAGAGAGAGAGAGAGAGAGAGAGAGAGAGCAGGAGAAAAAAATGTCAATGGAGAAAAACATTGTAGCAACAACAGCAGCAGCTTTAGAAAGAAACTAAAGAATAATAGATGGAGAGAAGTCATGCCAGGGCAGAGAGAGAGACAAAAGAACACTGCAGTAAACCAACAACACACACTCTCTCTCTCTCTCTCTCTCTCTCTCTCTCTCTCTCTCTCTTTTTATTTTACTTTCTTTGCACAAAACTACTCAACAACTAATGATGTGAGTGTGACAGAGTTCAACAGTGCCACCCTGCACTGTGAACACTGTGCACACTGTTTGGGAACGCAAACCTAAGTGATATTTAGTAGTAGCAGCATGTACCTGTGTTTGCATATGAATGCGTTGGTAGTAACCACATAGATCTGACGGAGAATGTCTGGCTATATTATTACCTTCATGCTCTCTTTATCTTTTATTTTTATGTTTTTATTTCTCTAATCTAATTGGTTCCTTAGTTCAACTAATCAGAATGCAGCATTACGACTATCTGTGAGTCCGTGTTGAGCAGGCTGAATAGATGCTACAATTGGTAATGACTGTTTGTGTGTGTGTGTGTGTGTGTGTGTGTGTGTGTGTGTGTGTGTGTGTGTGTGTGTGTGTGTGTGTGTGTTTGTGTGAGCGTGAAATAACCAAGCTGACTCCGATTTGTTGCTGTGGCACCCAATCTTACTGAGGTGCAAAAATCACAGAATAATTTATACCCACAATTTCCTCTCTATAATGAAGCAGTGAATGCACTGACCCTAGCATGCTCAGACACACATACACACACGCAAGCACGCACGCACACACACCGACACACGCGCACGCATGCACACACACACACACACACACACACACACACGCACATAATAATAATAATAATAATAATAATAATAATAGTAATAATAATCAGAGCAAACATCAAGGACTACATGGAGTTGTAAAAGTGAGTATAACCATATTTTCAGAAGAAAAATATTACGCAGTCATAGACATTTTACAGTACAAACACCAGACTACAGTTTATCTGGAATTAACTCCTAAACAAACATCCTTCAGTGCCAGCAAAGTCAGTTTTAGACTTTTTGTAAGCGAGCAGAAGTCTTTGTAGCTTAAAGAGAGAATTACAAAAACAAAAAACTGACAGTTATGTGTAAGACTGCAGAAATATCGGATGGGAATTCTATTTACATGTAAAATAATGATGCAAGATGTTTTACAACACAAAGGCAGAGGGGACGGAAACCAGGATGTTGTTAGAGTGTGTAATCCAACCATGAAAAGCTTTATGGCACCTCGAGATAAAACAGGAGATATTTGGCAAGTAGTAGTAGTGAGTAGTAGTGGTAGTATTAGTAGGTAGTGTTATTGAGATTTATTTAATCATATCACACAATCTTCCACAGCTTATAAAATTGGCCCAGTTTCCATGGATTTGTAAATGTTCAAATGTCCATGTAATTCTAATATAATTTTTCTAGTCAAAAACAAAAGTGAACAACAAGACAAATACAATCACAATTTACCAGAACCCCAAGGTTTTATCATAAGAATTCTCATTTATTGTGTTTGGAAACAAGCATTTATTTGGCATGGAAATACTAGCTACATATAATCTTAACAGTTCATTAGTTTGAGCACAACAGAAATGGAGCAAGTCCTTTGAAGCTGTGACGCAGACAGACAGTCAACAGGTCAACACAAAAGACACACTATCTAGGCCTGAATACGCAATGGCAATTATGGGCGCGCCAACACACACACTCTGCCTCAACATGTCATGAACATGGATGACAGATGCACGCCCTCAACACACATCCACACCTTAATAATCAAACCTCAGTTACACGTTTGACCTTGCTCATCTCTGGCCTCATCGCTCCTCTTCCCTCACATTTTCTCACTTTCCCTCTTCCTTCCTTCACTCTTTTTTTCCACTATTCTGATATCGTTTAAATTTCTTTCTGTTTTTCCTGTGGTCTCGCTGCAGGTTTGTAATGTCAAACATATCAGTGCTGCTGTCAGAGTGCCCCCAAGTGTACAAATACATAAACTACACTCAGCATGCAGAGTGGCTGGACCTCCTATTGCAAATCAAATCAATTACACATCTGACTTAAAACGTTCTGAAGGCATCTGAGATGGATTTAAATTCAATTTATGACTGGAATTTATTCTTTTTATTTTTATTCCTTTTTTTCCTTTTTGTCTCTTATTTTTTTATCTGCAACAAAAAAAATGTTTTTAATGTTTGCTCTGCATTTGCTCAAGAGAATATGAAGCTGTGAATTTGTAACCTTCAGTGGTTGTTATTAAAGAAACTCCCCACTGCACCTGAACACACTGTGTATTGGAGCTCTCATTCTCATTTGGATTATTGTCAAGTATGACTGCACCACATAGGAAACCAATTTTTGAATTTCCTTGACAATTTCTCACAGGGGTGCACGGTGCAGTAATCATACAGCAGCCACTGCAAAGCAGAAATGAAGAGCAACTTCAACACGGCCTTCATCTGAATGACTCCGCTTCAATTACAACATCGGTCCACCTCCCAAAAACAAACTTCAAAGTTGTACAAGTGCTTTCTCTCTCCTAGACACACAAACTTAAATGTCTCTATGAGGAATAATACCAATGAGCTTATTGTTTCCATTTCAAAGGGAAAAAGCTGGGCCAAAAGCATGTAAACATCACGTCTGTCCCCCAAAAAAACAGGATAAATAAAAGAAAGAAAGGAAAAAGTAAAAACAAGACAAGAAAGCGGGAAGTCTAATCCATTGAGATAGTACAGTGCCAAGTAGGCCAGATTTACAGTACAGTATGTTGGCACTCACACTGTGGATGCACGTGCTGGCTCTCTTTCTAATCACATTTTCTCTTTGCTCATGTTACAGTCTCTTTATCTTAGTGGCATTTTCTCTTGGGTGAATCTGATTGACTATGACATAAGTACCCTAGCGTAAGTTCCTGGGTGTGTATGTGAACAGGTGCATGCATTTATGCTTAGAATGTATGTGCTTATGTGCGTGTGTGTGTGTGTGTGTGTGTGTGTGTGTGTGTGTGTGTGTGTGTGTGTGTGTGTGTTACAAAAGATAGTCTCTCAGCAGGAACACGCTCCAGCAGGGAATCCTTCGGGGCATGATGTTGGTACCAAGAAAAAGGCCACACTCTATGTAATGCATGTGTATACATGTGTCTCTGTAGCCGTGTGTGCTGATTTCGAGGTGGAAAATTTTGTATTGCAGTATATGTAATTTCACAAATTTCATCACAATGAAAATCATTAAAATCAATGGGGAAGTTGTTGCTAGATATAATAAACTGACAGTTTTGCGGTAATCCTTTCCCCTAATGTTCTCCATCTGATGACCAATCCAATGTATGTACAGTATCAGGTTGGGAATCACTGGTTTAATACAAACAGCAAGGCAACATATTTTTTATCTAAATCATTTCATGGTACAGCTATGTATATTGGCATATTGTCCACCCCTAGTTTAAGATTATAATTCATATGGTACACAGTCGTCTGTACTAGGTTACAGTTTGAGAGTAACATTCTCAATCCTGCACATAACAGAGATTAAAGGATAAGGGAAGTGATTCTGCTCCATGATTAAAACACTTTATCTCGGGATTACCGTACTGCAACCAGGCCTGCTCTCGGCACTCAACGCTCAAGTACTGAGCCAGTGTAATAGTGGGAGTGATAACTCTCTATCTCTCATTCCTTTCCTTAAAGATTTAACTAAAGCCGATTCTATTTTCTGTTCTCTTTCTCTGTTCTGTTATGGTTTCACTTAAATGCTTTTTTCCCACTTGATAGGATAGCTAGACAATTATTTGTTTCTGCCTTTGGTGAACCTCTTCAATAATGTGAGAGAGAGAGTTCCCTCATCTCAGTCCCAACACCTGTTTCCAGCACGCACGCACGCACACAAACACACACACACACACACACACACACACACACACACACACCAGTCAGTGATCAAAAATGAGAAAAGCAGTCTAGAAACCTGCTGTCGCCATGGTAACGTAGTCATAAGAACCTCCTGTCTTTTCTCGGTAAAAACAGACCTCATTCTCTCCTGAATCCCCTCCTTTATCTCCCCCTCCACCCCTTGGTCCTCCTTTCCTCCCATCCTTCTTTTTCATGTCATTGTCTTCGTCTTCCTCTTCTCTTTTCATCCCCCAACTTTCCCACTTAGCACTTTTCAGCCTGCCTTTCCATTGTCACACTCCCTCCATCTACTACAAGTACATTGCTGCCTGAAACAATACTAGTAGAGATGGAGACATGCGTGACACCAAAACAGACCATAAGACAGCTGGGAGGACTGAATCAAAGAGACGATGCAGAGACACAGTCTGGGAAGGACAGATTTGTGAATGCAAAGGACATTTTTAGAGCAAAATCCAGATTTTGTTGTGCACCCAGTTTAAAATGTGCTTTTACAGTGATATATGTATTGCCAGCCCTGCCAAAATGTGCCACAAAGCAGTGTGATACAACAACATGCAATGTATCCCCATTTCACCTGGTACTTAAATCCCTTCCAAATCCAGGACGCATTGAGGACCATTGAGATCTGATCACTCAGACCACATTCGGAGGTGGTCTGGGCCACATGTGGCCACATATGAGCATATTCTTTTAGCAGCGTGTTCTCGTATGTGTCCTAAGCCACATTGAGGACTGCCTACTCAACTGTGAGCAGAACTCCATACTCATTCAAAGTATTTCTCACGTCACAGAAACCAGTGAGAGTGAATCGGGTATTTTGGATGTTATTATCATATTGTCAGTGATGTGTCTGTGTTTTTTTCCCGGTGCTGCCTGCTCATATATTCCTGGCTCTCAGGAACTCTGTGCCGATTACAAGTGGTCACTCACATTTGGAGACATATTCTGTTGCCAGGTGGGAACACACATAATTAGAGCTGTCTATTTGTGATCAGATCACTCAAGATGGATTTTAATACCAGGTGGATATGGTGTTAAAGATGCAATACTGTGTCAATTTTCACTGCGTAATATGATACATCTGTAACTGCTTGCAAGTATGTTAGAGAAGGATGGTGTTACCATTCTGAGTGGAATAACAGTAGTACCCCAGGTATCCTACAGGTCAGTGTCCAACATAACAGCAGTAGGTCATAACCTGTCTCAGGCAAAGTAGTAGTTCAACTCTATGTCTCCATAGATGACGGGAGACATAACAGCTGTATGATAAGACAGTGCTGCCTCAAGCACTCCCATCCTGCCAAGTTCAGTGGAGGAAGTTAACACATGCAATATCTTTGTTTACATGGAAGGTTCGGCTAAACTTAACACCTCCAGCTTGAGTTTAAATACACCCTCAGGAAGAAAGGAATTTCAGAGTTGGAACTGCACTACATGAAACTGCATTGTGGTTAAACTGTATTGCTAATCCTAATTCTCCTCGATTGAGAAATCATCAAACTCTCCCGCTACTCATGCACCTCTCCAGCTACCACTTCACACTCCGTACTTTGATCCGTACGGGGACTACTACACGCGACCCTCCGGTTCCCAACCCAACTCCTTACGGACTGCCACCCCCAGACATGTTTTTCCATAACAGCCCAAATGAATCCTTTATTAAAAAGATGTTCCTGCAATCTCTAAAATAAAAAAATTGTAAATGATTAAAATATTCTCTATCTTTCAAATGGAAAATTTTAATGACCAACATGTTCAAGATGAACCACGCCACTGCACATACAGTAAAGCTATGATTGTGCTGAAACTGTTCCAGTTTTTTTCCAGTCTGCTGCTTAGAGGTATGTCCGTCTTTTCTTTAATTTAGGGTGAGAAACACGTAAAGTGTGTGAGTAAGCCTTTGCTCTCCCACAGGAGGACTGACAGGTAGGGAGACAGACGAGACTACAGAGAGGAAACAACTCTGGAGGAAACATGAGAGAGAAGGACGAAGCAAAAAGGAGGCACAAAGGAAATTCTCAGATGATCAAAAAATGTCATATCAGGTTTACAACTACACTCAGGTCTGCATATTTAGTTCTGTGATTCCCTCAAATATTTTTCTAATAGAAGAGTTAATGTAGCCATTTATTGAACATTAGTCTGACACATGGGTTGGGATCAGTATAACACCTGCAGCTGTTGGGTGACAATGGCAAGAAGCCTGACAGAAGGCAGAGTCACCAGGATGACACTCCAAAGCATGTCAAATCCAATGGATTTCGCTCTGCTATCAGTTTGATTTGCATACAACTGATATGACTGACAAATATAAGACTGTGCAACTTTGCAGATAACAAGAATGTGCTCACTGTCTTGATTTGCAGGCTGACATCTATACTTATTTCACTTTCACCCACACACACAGGAGTTTTCCTGTTACCTCCTTTCACAAAGACAATTTCTCCTAAATGCTGTGCAGCTTGTTTGAAACCTCGAAAGGAACCGTAAACATAGTTGTCTACCAATTATATCATTTATTGTAAAGCAAACCCTAATTAAATATGGTTTTAATCCCAAAAGTGAAAAAGTAAAGAAAACAAAATTAGCAAATTTAGCTTAATTTCATTGACTGGTTTTCCCAATTCAGTATGACCATGTCCATGACCATAATTATGACAGTGACAATATTTGAACTAGTGCTAGTGATGGCACTACATGCTGTACGAGAGGAGCTGAGAGAGCTGAAAAGAATCCAGGGCTTCAGCGACAATGTTTTCTGACCAACTGAAAAACCTGTTTGAAAACCTCCAGGAAATGTATGAGTCACTCTAAACACTATAATTGCCATTTCTTGCCATACCTTTCAAGGTTGGTTGAACTACTGTAATAAAAACCGTTAGTCAATTAAAAGCCGGGCCTCTGATAGTGGCCGGGGGGCATGGTCAACACTGACAAATAAAGGCCGGCCTTAAATTAAACAAAAACATTTGTGTGGATAATCTCCTAAGTACCTTTCCTATAATATTAAGTAAAAATAAAATTCAAGTTCACTGTAATGTACATTTCTACCAATTTAATTTAACAGATTCAACAATATATTCATGCTTTTTTCCACACATTGTTTTTCTGGATTATGGTACTCATGTAAATTATTATTGTCCTACCGGTATTTTAGTCAATGCGGCTATATGTGTCACTCAGCCAAGTGTAGTTTGTAGTAACGTACAGGTGCCAATAGATGGCAGTAGCTACATTGGATGTAACACTGGTCTCATTTAGTGCTAGCAAAGAATGACTGGCTCTGGTGCTAGTGACAGACTTTTCAACAACAAAACGAAAAGAGTTTTAAAGTATGCGGAGGAAAACTCGGGTGAAAAAGCTGCGAGACATTTCGACATTGACCCCAGGAGAATCCGATACTGGAAGAAACAGAAGGATGAGCTGACAAGATTAGCCGACATAAGCAGAGCACGGCTAGCTGCAGGTGGGAGGAAAAAAGTTAGCCTGGAGCTAGAAACAAATAGCTACCGTCTGTCAGATACTGGTGTGCTGCAAACCAGCAATGTGTTTAAAAAAACTACTGTATGCTCTTATTGTAATCTACCAGCAATACCGTAGTACCTGTATTTGAAATAAATACCCGGTACATTTACAGGGTTCAAACTGACACAGTTGCTTTATCGCCCTTCTGGCTGTTGTTGTATATGGTGATATTTTTGCAAATGTTTCTTAAAAAATGAATGATCTTTGTCCACTGGAACGCTATGGCTTTTCATTTAAAACAGTTTATTTAAAACAATTATACTTATCAAACAGATGGAATTAGAAATAAAGGCTTGCCTCTAACAAAAGCCTGCTTCAAATAAAAGCCTGGTATACCTTCTGCAGTTCAGGTAAATAAAGGCCACGTTTTTATTTGAGAAATTACGGTATATAATTACCAGCAAAAAGCTGACACTACTGCCTCCTCCCTCACTAATCTATCCCTGTGTTACCAACAGTTTAAATGTTGGCAATTTATTTTAAGGTTAAATATGAAAAGGTGAATGACAGTGCCCAGCGTTTTCAATTAACTTCCTCAGAGGAGAGCTAGAGGAAGATACAGAAAGAGGGTGTCAGGAAGAAATGATTGAACTGTCACTCTCCTTTAAACTCAGTTGTGAATGCAAATTAGTTGAAATTAGTTTTGAAACAAGATTCTGTGTGTGTGTGTGTGTGTGTGTGTGTGTGTGTGTGTGTGTGTGTGTGTGTGTGTGTGTGTGAGGACTGTGTATGTAAATTGACATGTAAATGTGAGGGTATCTGTATTTTTGTGTATTGTGAGTGAGTGTGTGTGAAAAGGCTGATAAATGGCCTTCCTGAACTCCCTCTCAAAGCCAGAGATTTTTCTATCTCTCTCTGTTTCTTTTCTCCTTCTCCTCTCTCTCTACCATCTATACCTCTCTCCCTTTTCTCTCACTCGCCTCCCCTCACCCACCTCTTGTATGTACATTCACAGTTTCATTATTTAGCTGACATTCTTATTCAGAGTGACTTACATTAATGCAAACAGTGGAAAGTGAAAGCTCATCTGCAAACATTAAGCAGCAGCTTTGACACACTCCTGTAAACCCCCTGACTTCACTACAAATAAATGAAGGCAGAAGTCCAAACACAAATCATGGCTGGATTTGCACCTCCTCTTTAAAATCCAAGAGTGTCCAACATTTACTGTACAGAGACTCTAATACGGAAGAATAACAACTGTCATCAATAGATCAGCACATTCATCATAACCTACTGTTGGGCTTAATGCCAAGAGGCAACACATGTTTTTACTGTGCCTGGCCTAGGGGTGTGGCTAAATGGGCCCAAAATCTAGCTCAATGCCCTGCATGGACAAATGTGTGTGTGTGAGAGCATAACGCAGGTGTTTAGGTGTTTAGTACTCACACCTAAATGATCAAACAAGTCGCTTGTCTTGCCTTCCAAACTCCACAAATGACTTGTATGAATATTTTTGTCACCTTTGTGGAAAGATTAGGCAACTAAAACATTTTGGTTAAGGTAAGGGAAAGGTCATGGTCATTAGGGAAATATCACTATCTTTGTTACCTTATCCCTGGTGTCAAAGTCACACATTTCTCATATCTGAGAGAGTTTGCAATGGTATAGTGTCTGAGTGTCTGAATTCTGAATGTGGGGACATAGAGTCCATGTGCAAGACTTTCTACTAACACTCCCACAATGTAGTGCATCCCATTTTATAGTTTTAACAGCTCACTGTAGAGCAAGCTATTGAGTGTCTAATATAGGGAGTAGTGACTGCATGAACGAGGGAGAGACTACACACAGTCTGATATCATCACCTTCCAATTGTACACGTGCGTAATTATCTTACTTAACTTCGGTTGACTCACCTGTGGGACTGCAGCTAAACTAAATTTTAGTAGCACTGTTACATTTATCTTTCAACATTGGAGGATGTTACCAATCCTAATGGGTTACTGCCTGCTCATCTATGCCAATAAGTTACGCAATGGGAAACTGCAGTATACATATCTCTTTGATCACTGGCTCTGTTTCAACTTTCTGCACCAGCTGTGGCACATTCACTGTACATCCATTTGAACATTGCACAAAGCTCACTTTCATTTATGCTTTATGTGGAGTCGTAATTTCATAGCCTTAGTGGTACAAAAGTGCACATATGCAATATAATTTGTGTTAATGACACATCTGGTCAGGTCTTAGGCACTTAATCACCTACTGGTAGCACACTATGCTGAACAGCAGTCTGGCTATTCTTCTTTTTATTGCATGGAGTCTATAAACATATCTATAATACTTTATATGTCCCCCCTGTGGAAACATAATGCTCCCCCATCGCTTTCATTCATCAGCTCATCCTGTGAATAACCATAATTATACACAGTAACACTTAATGACTGAGCAATCGGTCTTCAAGATAACAAAGCAACCAAGAGAAGAGAAATGCAGTGTTAGTTTTGAAAACATCATCCAGAGAATACTACAGTCTGTCTACACCGATATACAGCTGCAACGTTTTCAGCAATAATATTCTAGCTTTGCATGTTTTATGTAAGCTACATTTACTGAAGCTATTATTCTGGGTCAGTTGAGAGTCAATGTGTGCAGGTCACATCACTTCAGTCCTACTGGTAACCTGGCCACGTGGACAGCAGTGGAAACGGTCTCCCATTCATACAGTACAGTATGTTCCACCCACAGCCTACAGCTATCACATTCATGGGTCAATATGTGCAGACACATCAGAACAGCATACTGGGGAACAGGAAAGGTTGAATGCACACTGAAATTTGCTAAATTCTGTCTGTTTATAATGCCTGTTTTTTGTTCACAGATATACTGTATGCCTGATGAAGGCCTTATAGGTCAAAACATTGCATTAATACATTTTTTGGGAGCTTGAAAATTTCAAATGTGTCTGATTATGTGACAGCTGGATGGATAAAATGCATAAAATAGTGCTCTGAGGCTTTTTTGCCTCATAATTTGACTTTTGAACATCCATCTGAATGTTTACATAAGGTTTTTGCCCCTTGATTTTAACCATTACGTTTGTCAAAGCTGCAAATTTGAACCAAGATTATCCTGCCGTTCGACTTCTATAATATCATCTATATACATTGTCCATTTTCTTCCTCAATAACTTTGCTCTATATCATAATCTTTCCACTAATTATATTAACAGAAATTAAGCCCACATGATATTCATATACATGTAAATACACACTCCTCCAATGTGATCCCGCTCAAAACTGCAATTATGTCTTCACACATTGACTCTGACCTTAAACCAATTACATGCATAAATCGCCCACATACAGTATATTGTACTATTATTACTCAGCCTGTTCTCACATTGTTTACAATACAGGCACATAGACGTAGCACACAGTGTGTGTGTGTGTGTGTGTGTGTGTGTGTGTGTGTGTGTGTGTGTGTGCTCTTGTGTGTGTGTGTCCGCTTGTCTGAACAAACAGTGTGGTGGTGTTTGGAGCGATAAGGCTTCCGGTCGTATGTTGGTTCGGTTCCTGTGTGACGCTGGAGATAAGAGAGCAACGCCTGTGTGCATACACACATGCATAAATTTACACACATATCATATATATCACACTCACGGGAATAAACACACAAACACAAGTACACAAAACACGGTTTAAACCTAAACCTGTGTCTAGCACGATACATCTCTCTGTCTCAGACACACACACACACACACACACACACACACACACACACACACACACACACACACTAACACAAACCAAAGGATAACACCATGTTCTCTGATGTTCTCAAACTAACATTTACACAAGTGAACGTGTGGGCTATATCCTGTCTGGAAGTGACCTCAAGAGTTAAAGGACACATCCAGGAAATGCACAGGAAAAAAAGAGTGAGTAATGAAATTACTATATGTAATACTGAATGATACACAGAGTTTAGATGATGTTTTTACTCTGCAGTGCATGCAGTAAAAGCGAGAACTCAACAACACTGTACTGCTTAGTGGCATATCTATTAACTGGCAAAAGTGACCCTCACTGGCTAAGCTTATACAGCTTTTATGTTCAAGTTACGAGGGATGTTTCTTTTCTAGGTTTTAGAAAACCTGAAGATTTTGAGGTAATAAGGTTTTACACACAGTAGGGCTGCGTATCAAATCTCAATACTGTTTGAGTGCTAACCGTAATGTGTCCACAGCATCCAGTATCAATCCGGTCTTGTATTATTATTATCATGTTCTTTGATCAGATATTTTCTGATTTAAGCCATACCGCTGCCAATTAAATACTATATTATTTCAGCAAAATCCTTGTAATGCTTGTCTTCATACAAAACACTATTTTGTTTGAGAGGTTTGTCTTGTTTTGTTAAAGAAATAATCTCAAAGACATTCATTTAAAAAATAAAAGTCTGTTAAGTCACTATAGGCAATTTAATGGTAATTGTGCCTATGGCCCACTGATAAAAGCCCCTAAAAATAAATGTTGAAAATGATGAAAATTGCATCGCCACCAGTAACAAGTTATTTCAGACAATGCACAGCCATACTGTATTTCCACCGCACTGAAATTGAGAGAAGTAAAAAGACACAAACTGGCTGACAATGTACCTGTACTAATGATTGGAAATATAATTATTTATTCACCATCAAGGTTTTTTTTCTTATGTAAACTCATGCTATGTTCTTTACAAAGTACAAAAATGTATATTTATCTATTTGTCAAATTCTTGGATAAATGAGACAAAAATAAAGCTATTTTAAACAGAATGATGATGAAACATAAATGACCACCTGTTGGCTACAGTGTAGTGTTTCACTGGTGACATCATTTTAACAGCAGACAACAGTGCAGCTTGAATTACCCATAATTTGAATTCACCATACACCCTGTGACTTATGCCTGGCCCACACTAAAAGATGTTTCAAATTCCCACACATAACGACATGTATTGATAAATTTAACAGTTTTGTTCCTATAGTGTGTGGAGAGCATAGACTGTATATAAAACTATGGATAGTGTCTGTGGCGTCACCCATTGAAGAGCCAAAATGAAGCTCAAAGTGGGCGGCTCCTGCCGTTGCCATCTTGGCAGTGCTGATGTCAGGACAAAGAGGTTATAATAATAAGAGGCGACACTCCATTGGGTTGCCAATACAACATCTGTGCACAGTTGCTGCCATTTTGGACTGAACTCAAGTGTTTGCATTAATGACGGAGATATGAAAAATATGCCATTCCTACTCACGACAAACACCAACACCAAGCATTGCCAATGTAACGTAAAACAACAAAGAGTCCGCCTCCCTTCATCCCACTGGAGTCCTGTGCTCTGTCGGGGTGGAACACAGTCCACCCGTCAAGTGCAGCACCCCGATCCAGGAGTCAGGTCTCTGCCAAATGGGTACCACACAACAGTCTCCGATCTCCCATCGCTGTCTCACAGCCTTCGGTGGCACTTGGTTGGCTGTGTGGTTGAAAGATGCAGTAGGCAGTGATATTATCAATGTCCGCTAAACTTAATCCAGTCCCTGGGCTTCCTTCTCCGATGTTTATGAGTTTATCTCTGCCATACGCCATAAGTGCTTCAATAATAAAGTTGAAAGGACAACAAAATAAAATTAAAATGTAGCTAAGTTTATGGAAGCTGCAGGCCATGGTTATAATAAGCATGATTGATTTTACAAGGTATTGTTGCATTAATTGCAAAACATATAAGCAAGATCACTGCAGTCGGCAGTCAGCAAAACAAGCTACAATGTTGGGCAACTGCGCACCTTAAAGGGGTGATTGAATGATTATATAGGGTATTTTACACTGTTCCTTAAGGTCTCCTAATAGGGTATGTAACATTGGTTGGGCTGAAAATTGCCCTAATGCTATTTTATTAGGCCCTTAACTACCCTGTGAATATGGCTCTATTTGGAACAAGAGCTTTTCTTCCAAATATGGTATGCTCATGAATATTTAGATGAGCTGCGCGCTGAGTGGTTTGAGCGAACCCCATAGAAACAAATTGGAGACGAGACAGCAGGTCTCATATTTCAGACACTGCAAAGTTATACATTGTTTGTCGGGCTATTTCATTATTAAATTCACTTCTGAGACTTTTTTAAGCGAGATATCAACTATATAAAGCTCAAATATAGGCCGTTTTATGAAAATTGATGGCTATTTGGAAATTTGGAAAGACGTGTCGGACTTTAGCTAGGAGCTCCACACAGTCTGACGAGAAAGTGGCAACCTCCATACCCAGTGAAAGTCACCGTTTCCCTGGGTACTGGACTACTGGAATACTCGGGGCTTCGCGGAGCTCCACGGAGCTCCACGGAGCTGGCTGGCTGCCAGCTGCCGGCATAACTAGAGTAGCTATATTTACAGTTTGAATTTCGTCACGCCACTTATATAACATCTACCCCAAGGTCTTATAAAGCTAACAATGGTGTCCGATTTCAATTTAATGAATTTTTGTGAACATTAGGGGTTTCGTTAGCTGCGACTGTCCCGTCAATCCTATGTGTACGGATCGCGGCTAGTTAGCTTCATTTTCGGCATGATTAGAGTATATTTACAGTTTGAATTTAGTCACGCCACTTATATAACATCTACCTCAAGGTCTTATAAAGCTAACAATGGTGTCCGATTTCAATTTAATTCATTTTTGTGAATTTCAAAGGAATTCTAAGAGGAAGCTAGCTAGCTCTCATTGATAGAGCTCCATCCAGCCGCAGGCTCTATCAATGAGACTCGCGGACAAGAGGCGTTTATTTCCCCGATCGTTTGTTTAAATAACTCAACACATTATAATTACACACATTATAAGATTAACTGGAACCTGCAGTAAGAGATTGGGAAATCTGGTCACCCTAGTTTAATTCTGCTGTAAAATTGGCCATTTTAACATGTGGGTCTATGGGAATTGACTCACTTCTGAAATCAGCCTCAAGTGGCCAATCAATGAACTGCACTGTTTTTGGCACTTCCTCTTGTGCATCACTGCTCAGCACGGGAGGTGCCTTGGTGAAGAGCAAGGATTTGGCCAGAACAGCACACAAACAACCAGAATCCCGACTCTCAAAAACTTAAATCTCTCGCGATCAAACGTGACTTTAGTGTATACAAACATGGTCGACGATGGGCAGAAAGTTGCCTGGGCCTGGACTTTTTGGTAGACCGGTTCTCATACTGTTACCCGCTGATAACGCCACCAGCCCGGTCAGGACGGTTAACGTTGGGCACTGCTCTTAAGCGGAAGTAAGGTCGCCCCAGTGAGTGGGACCTAACAATAAAGTTAACTAATGCTCTGTTTGCACTGTAGCCGTTAGCTCTGTTAGCGTTCCCCGTCTCCTCCACCCTCCTCTCTCTCCATTCTTTATACTGCTCATCAGCGGTATAAGCTCCGTATGAGCACCAATCACCCTCAGAAGCCCGACCCGGTTAAAACAAGACTAGACTGTGCCCTCAACCATCCTCACTGTTCCCCACTCACAACAGGATATCGGATCGTAAATACTGAATATGTTTAATATTTGCAATTTGAATATCGGTGCAGCAGGTTGGACTTCTGAGCAGATTGATTCGTTTATGCAACATTCAAGCATTTTCAACTATTTTAAATATGGTTACAATATGGTGTTGTATATTATTCTGGCTTACTTATTATCATTGATTACTTATTAAGTAAAAGCATAATGACCTCCAATTTAATGGAGAGAAATTATGTAATCTTTGCTTATGGGATAACAAGAGCCAGACAGTAGGTGGCAGACAGAAATATAGATAGATAGATATACTGTAGGAGAATCAAATAAATAAATGAGACACAAAGAGGGGAGAAGAGAAAGAATGAACAGGTGTAGAAAAAGGAAGAGACGATACAAGAGAGAAGAGAAAGAGATCATCAGGGGAGGGAGGAAAAGAAGGAGGCCCCAAGAAAATTTAATAAGCAACTGCAGAGTGATAAAAAACGTAGATAACACCCACACAATGATATAATACACACACACACACACACACACACACACACACACACACACACTCAGTCAGTCAGTGTAATAAAGTAAATGGAGCAGTGAAGATGGCTCCCAAAGACACAGGAGGACAAAGAATTGTAAGATGAGGGCTAGCGGAATTGAAGGAGTGCATCCATAAACACACACATACATTCACACACAAAAGCTTTTTCTACCCACTCACATACACACAAAAACACATCCACATGGATATGGACACCTATATCCGCGCATACTCGTGCTGATTATTTGAGCGGATATGCTGACATTTAATCAGGTACCCCTCACAGTGCTAACATGATTTTTCTCTCTCTCTCTCTCTCTCTCTCTCTCTCTCTCTCTCTCTCACACACACACACACACACACACACACACAGAGAAAACAAGATCTTGAACACTGATGCAATTTAATCAGTCCAGTTTACCTTTACCTCTTTAACACAATGACACTTTACAATGACAAAAGACAAAACTGGCTCAAGGGCACAGTGTGTGTGTGTGTGTGTGTGTGTGTGTGTGTGTGTGTGTGTGTGTGTGTGTGTGTGTGTGTGTGTGTGTGTGTGTGTAAAAAAAAAACTAGTTAAGCAGCTAATTAGACCCTTCATCCTTCGACAGAGAGCAGCAGCTCATTGCTCTTACCTTCCCACTACACTGACTGTACAGCAGCATATGTGATGCATTTTGGTGTGTGTGTGTGTGTGTGTGTGTGTGTGTGTGAGAGAGAGAGAGAAACTGTCTGCGCATGGAGTGTTGCATTAGCATATGCGCAGGTGCTAAAACATCTGGCATTTTTGCTGTGACGTGACGGCATTTGAAGAAAAACGACTGGAATGACAAGACTAAAATATAATGAAGGTCAATGAAGGTTCATAGAGGTTCACAAAGCCCTTAATAACATTTTATAGACAGGCGCAGACACACACACACACACACACACACACACACACACACACACACAATGACATTTCAGAGGTTAATAGTGTGCTCAAATGCCTTATACTCCCAGTCATTTGTCAACATTAGCTTTCTAAAAGGGACTGTTCACTGATATGCAAGGGACTGGCATTTTACACAGTCAGAGCCATTCATTATTAATTGCTGTCATGGACGGAGAGAGGGAGTAAAGAGAGAGGAGGGAGAGAGACAGAGAGGGCATCATAAATCAGTGATGACATCAGGAAATCCTAACATCAGTCATGAATTAAAACCCACTGATCACTACATTTCATACAATATTTACAATGCTGCTTTTTTCATTTTTTCAGCTATCAGGCAGTGCTGTAAAGCAAAGCAGCAAGACACACAAGCATATTCAGACATATTTTTAGTCAGTTACATGTCTCATTTTAGTCAGAGCACTCACATTGAGGTTTATAGTTTGATTTTACTGTATGTACCTAGGTACTTCCTGGGGCAGTATTGATGCTTAAAAACGCAAAAAAGTGAAACCACCCTCCAGAGTGGAAATCTTAAAGGGCTAAAGGGCAAAAACCAAAAGTCTGAAGACAGCGGTGTGGAGAGAGACGAGAAAAAAGGCGTCCAGGTATTCTGTTGTTATGGAGTAGGCTACGGAAATTATAGGCTCCTGTTATCTAAAAGATTTTCAATGTAATGGCTCAATATTTAAATGATTTCGACAATGTGGATAAGGTTGTTAATAGTTTGATGACCATATGTAGGCTATTCATTTGAGCCAGAGTAGGCTACAACGTAACTTGCAGATGAAGAGAAAGAGAGAGAGCAAGAGGCAGCGGGCAGAGGAGGCTGAAGCAGACCCTCCTCTGCCCGCTGCCTCTTGCTCTCAAGCAGCGGCTGAAGGGCTGCGAAGCTCAAGATATTGGTAGTTTATCACGGGCGACTGTGCCGGTCATCATCAGACAAACATGCAACTCCACCTCCTCGTCTTTCCAGACAAAATTGTCAGCTGTTGTTGGTCACTTCGACATGTTTTGGTTTGGCGCTACTAAGGAGAGAAGTAGAAAGAAGGTTCTACGTAGGCACGCGGAGTTGAATTTGGCAGTGACATGATCCGCCAGCAGATTAAGTTCAGGCCAGTTGCCATGGAATTATAGATGTTACATTTTTCATTTTTTTTCTGTGCACAAAGAAATCATACTCAGCTCATATGAATTAACCTACAGAGAACTATCCCCTGAATCTGAAGCTCCGCTCAGCTTTACAAAGCTTTTTTTGTGCGTTTTATCTTAATGTTGCTTCGTAACTTCTGCATGTGTAAATAGGCAACTGTTTGCTAACTCACCATATCAACTTGATGATATGTCAGCGGTGTGCAACTTGTTTCCGCTTCCCCATAGTGGCCAAATTAGAATTATTACAAACTGTTCTAGGTTAGAAGGTTTAAACATCTACCATACAGCAGCAACAAATTATTATTTGTGTTATTAATTAATATAGCAATTATTTTTTCAATCAAACTTTGGTTTAAAAAACATCAGGAAATACTGAAAAGTGAGCTTTCCCAAGAAACGTGTCACTACAAACCCAAAGATTTTCAGTTTACTGTGAGCTAGGACAAGAAAAACAAACAAATCTTTACATTTAAGAAGCTTAAACTATCAATATGTTTTTTTAATTTTTGCTTAAAAAGACTACTTAAATTATTAAAGTGCTCATATTATGCTTTTTGGCTTTTCCCCTTTCCTCTGTTGTGTTATATATCTTTTTGTGCATGTTATAGGTTTATAAAGTGAAAAGCCCAAAGTCCACCCCAAAGGCACTTACCATCTTCCAGAGAAAACACTGTTCACAAACTGCTCCAAACAGCTCCATAGTCCAGCATTTACTTCCGTGACGAACGTGCTCAAATCACTTTGTAAGACACGTTACAATGCTCGCCTAGCTGCTAGCATGGCACTCCCTCATACTCTGCAACTGACAAGCTAGCAGTACTTAATGCGCATGTGCGACTCCCAACAAAGATGGAACAAAAGTGACTCACTTTGTAGCTAAAACAGAGAGCTCAACACACAGGGTGAAAAGAGGAGCTGCAGCAATGTGCAGTACAACAAATATATGGTGTTTTCTGAAAATTAAACCACATAAACCTATTCTGGTACAACCTCTAAATACAATTATGAACCAAAAAATGAGCATAATATGAGCACTTCAATCAACTACTTGTTTCTGCTCTAAGATATGAACATGAAATGATATCAAATATATAAAAATGGCATCGTGGAACAACGGACCAGCTTTTCACTCTCGCACGGATCCTGGAGGGAGCCTGGGAGTATGCCCATCCGGTCGACATGTGTTTTGTGGATCTGGAGAAGGAGTATGACCGGGTCCCCCGGGAGATACTGTGGGAGGTGCTGCGGGAGTATGGGGTGAGGGGGTCCCTTCTCAGGGCCATCCAATCTCTGTACAACCAAAGCGAGAGCTGTGTCCGGGTTCTCGGCAGTAAGTCAGACTCGTTTCAGGTGAGGGTTGGCCTCCGCCAGAACTGCGCTTTGTCATCAATCCTGTTTGTGATATTCATGGACAGGATATCAAGGCGTAGTCGGGGTGGGGAGTGGGCTGGGGATCTCATCGCTGCTCTTTGCAGATGATGTGGTCCTGATGGCATCATCAGCCTGTGACCTTCAGCACTCTCTGAATCGGTTTCGCAGCCGAGTGTGAAGTGGCTGGGATGAGGATCAGCACCACCAGGGACGTGCATAGGTACGGGCTATTATATAAACTGTCCGTTTGCCCTGATTGGCTTAGCTGCCCCTCTGGTGAAAGAGCCTAAATAAACTTTTCTTTCTTTCTTTTTAATTTTTTTGCAGTTGTGGCTGCATTAATACGATAATACGCCAATCATTACTAAAGTTAAATCAAATTAAATCGCTATAGCATTCAATCTTGCCCTCAGCAATGCCCTCTGCCCCCATCACGTGACTTTGTTTATATTCTCACACACGGAGCACCGCAAACCCTTCTGCCTTCACGTGAGTTTTAAAGTTATTGAGATTATGACAAATGCCCTGTGAATAGTAACCAAAAAAATCCACTTGAGCTTTCAATAAAGTGCAGCTTCAGCTTGTAACGTTCGCATCACGTCGTGCAGCATTGCCTTATATTAAGGTAAAATGCTACATTATCAACCAAAGCTAATGACAGCCTTGCAGCAGCAGGCTAACGTAGCTACATTACGTTACGTCCGTTACATGAGTTTGCGTTCAACAAAGACGACTGAAGAAGAGAGAGAAAGAGCTCAATGAAGCAGCTAAAAGATGCAACTTTGCAGAGCTGGATTAAAACTGTCAGCAGACCAGCTGTGAGAGAAGCATTTGATAATGTCAAACAACCATCCTACATTATTCATTTAATGTGAAGTTGGCCTATTTTATCAGATGCATTTTATTTAAGTTGGAGTAGGCTAATAACTCATTAAAACAAATGTTTCATTTAATAATAAATGCACAGTAAATTGTGTATGTGCCGTGTATAGCATTGTGAATTAGTTATTACTTTATGTAAATAGGTTCCAGTTCACAGAGTATTTGAGAACCTGGGGATCGAGTAAAATACTTTTACTAGCTGTAGCCATGTTGTAATTGTTCTTTATAATATATATATACATATATATACAGTATATATACATAAATATTATTTATGGTGCCAAATCATAACATTAGTTATCTCAACCAGAATCATTCATCAGAGAAGCCACAGACTATAGATCAACTGGCAGCACTAGTGTCAGTGTTCAGTTTTTTAGCAGTGAAAAGTACAGTATACTGTATAAGTTACTTTATTCAGATTCTAATAATTATATTCAAGATGAGGCTTAGCACAAGGCTCCAGACCAGAGTGTGAGGGAGAGCATGCGGATCATCACTCAACAAATCAGAAGGCTACATATGAGTGTGGTGAGTGTTGCTATAAAAGGGCCATGTCAGTAAAAGCGCGATAAGGAAAAAGATAGATGCTGGGGCCAATATTATTCTTAATTTAAAGGTACATTATACTGTAGAACTTATTCAGAATTATAATGTTTCCTTTGTAGACATCTCCATCTTTGAAAGTTGAACAGAGTTTCTAGATTAGAGCAATAGCCCCTCCAAATGTCTGTGCACGTCACTGAGCACCACTAAATCTGAGGCCATGGATCTTAGCAGGAAACCGATGGAGTGCCTACTTCAGGTAGGGAAGGAGTCCTTACCCCAAGTGAAGGAGTTGAAGTACCTTGGGGTCTTGTTCATGAGTTAGGGGACAATGGAGCGGGAAGAGATCTTCATCAGAAGGCAAAGCTCTCGATCTACCAGTCAATTTTCGTTCCTACCCTCACCTATGGTCATGAAGGCTGGGTCATGAATGAAAGAACGAGATCCAGGGTACAAGCGGCCAAATGGGTTTCCTCAGGAGGGTGGCTGGCGTCTCCCTTAGAGATAGGGTGAGAAGCTCAGTCACCATGAGGAACTCGGAGTAGACCCGCTGCTCCTTTGCATTGAAAGGAGCCAGTTGGGGTGGTTTGGGCAACTGGTAAGGATGACCTCTGGGTGCCTCCCTAGAGAGGTGTTCCAGGCACGTCCAGCTGGGAGGAGGCCTCAGGGAAGACCCAGGACTAGATAGGAGATAATCTCTCCACCCTGGCCTGGGAACGCCTCGGGATCCCCCAGTTGGAGCTGGTTAATGTGGCTCGGGAAAGCAAAGTTTGGGGTCCCCTGATGGAGCTGCTGCCCGAACGACCCGACCCCGGATAAGCGGACAAAGATGGATGGATGGATGGATGGATGGATGGATGGATGGATGAAAAATAGCATCATCTGCTGATGAAGATCATGTGGCATGATTAAACGTTCCAGAAAAGCTAATTACAGTAACAGATTTTGAGGTAGGATTGTTTGTCAACTGCTGTTTGTCAAGGTCAAGAATAAACGAGAACGAGAATTGAACCTGATTATTTTGATCACCTAGTTGGAACATGCAACAATAAAACAACCTTTACGCAGCCTGAACTACCTCAACACTCCATATCAAGAAATTTGTGTTTGACTGGTTCAGGATGGAAACCACTGTGTGTGTGTCGGCTCTGATGTCCTGTTGTCTGTCAATTAAGTTTCTCTCTTCTTTCTCTAATGGGTCTGTGTATCCTTCCTGTTGGGAAGCTGATGGAAGACACACCTCGCAGCTGGCTTCACAAGATCAGCAGGGCCATTATTCACACACACACACACACACACACACACACACACACACACACACACACACACACACACACACACACACACACACACACACACACACACACACACACACACACACAGGAAACAATTTGGCAGCTCACTGGGTAAACTGGTGGTTATTGGAAAATATACTGTAATGGTCATCAAACGATGCCATCAGTTACTATAACACCACCCTTTCACACATCATATCTATTGTATAACTTCAGCCATTAAGAGACAATATACCCTCACCGTGGAAAATACTGGTTTCAGATTGGCTCCCAGGCCTTGGTTACAATTGTGTATCAACACACCTCAAACACAGTTTGACTATTGTTATAAATAAATGCACAAGGTACAGTATAATAAAGTGTTGGTAACCATAACGAAAGTACTTCTGCTTTACGCGACACCAGCTAAAAAAATCTTTCCAGCCAACCCTTAAACAAGTATTACACCTCAGAAAAACCACAGACAAAATAACATTCAGAAGGTATACTGCAGGTAATATAGGTGAGGATACAAGAGTGAAAGAAGGTGAAGAAATGACTCAGATATTGAAAAGAATAACAGAGTGACTGTTCTCTCATTCTCTCCCAGGAACAACAAAAACAACACTTTAAAGTGACTATATGTAACTTTTAAATGTTTCTGAAACTGTGTAATTTTCCATCTGATGATCATAAATGACCTGTAACAGCAAACGAGACTTAAGGCCCTGACACACCAACCAGACGGGCCGACCGTCGGCAGAAAAGGCAGTCGGACTGATCAGTCGGGTCCCCGAGGTCCAAAAAGTGTCTCAGAACACACTGAGGCGACGCCGACTTGAGCATACACTCTGCGCGTGCGCAAAACGTAATACGTCTCCATAGCAGCAGGCGGCGCTGCTCTGTATTGTTTCCATTAACAGTCTGATTATTTCCCAGAAAATGAAAACCGGCAGCTGATTGCACGAACGCGTCACGTGGTTCTTTTTTCTCAGGAAATTCGCAGCCAGACTGTCATGGCGGCTTGTTCAGATTACGATCTCATATTGTACTAAAATAGTTCACCGAAACGTGTTTCTGAAAACATTTTAAGCGAGAAATAGGCCGTGCAGTTTCTGAATCTGTCTTCATTTCAGATCGACAAAGGTTAGTTTAAAAGATTTGTCAGATTTTGAGCGGCTCATCTGCTCCCCATTTCCGGGCGAGTCCTGACTGCCCTGTCTCCAGACTGAACATGTCGGGTCGGCCCAAATGAAGGCCGACGGGTCCTCAGACGGCCGACGGCACGAGACACACCGAACAGACTCAAGTCACCGACCTCACCAGACGGTCCGACGGCCGATTATCGGGCTGGTGTGTCTCCTCTATAACAGTGAAAAGAATGCTATTTGTATATAGTTTTTATCAATGCCTTTGCCCGGTCAATTTTTCCCGCAAAGTCACAGAATGATTTGTGGCAGGTAGACGGCGCTACAGAGCACACAATCTGATGGGGCACAGATTTCGGCTGAACACCAGAAAAGCCTGTGTTTTTGTATCCAGCCAGGTAAAGGGTAGCATTTCTTTATATAGGCCTAATTGTATTTTAATTTTATCTTAAAAGGTATCTGCTGTAGTTATGGCTGATATTGGGACAGGGCCATCACAGAAAAAAAAAAAATTAAACGAAGAACAACTAAAAGCTAAAAGAGAAAGGGAAAGACTACGGGCGAAGTCCGAGTCACACTCGGTCGGGCTTTCAACAGATGGAGACAATAACAGGATTGTAAATGATTTTAAAACGTCCCCGAATTGGCCCTCAGGTATGTAATATGTCTATTTCATTCATAAAATCTGCGCGATGTGGTTGTACGTCAGTAGCCGATATTAAATTACGTCCCCCTTCCATTTAGCGCGGACGTTTTATTCCTTTTGTGTTTGTGTTGGCCTACTATTTGGCCAAAGCTTTCAGTCCGGCCTGCAGAATAATAATGAATTCAGAAAATGTGAAGAAGTAAATGCGTTCTGGTATTTAGCATTTTAACCATTCACAGCAGGTAACATTCTACACGGAGAGCGCAAACCCGCCCCCCTGTAGTTGCATCTAAGTCACATTCAGATTTTTTTTGTTATTGCGAATCTAACGTTAAGTCACACCGGACAGCACCCAGCTAAACCAGACAAAATGCCATGCAGCTTCAAGTACAATTCATTTGGATACAAGCGTATTTTGGAAGATAGATGGGATTCTGAACAGCGATGCCCGCGCTGCACACAAACACACACACACACACACAGCAGAGCCAAGAGGTGTGTGTGCGTTAAAACACGCAGCACATGTAGCCTACCTGACTGGGAACAATAGCGAGAGGATTATCTACGGCCGCTGGCGCACCTAACGCTACCACCGTTACTGTAAGTGCAATAAAACCTTCGTGAGTGAAAAGTCAATACTTATCAATATTCACCTACCTCTTCTACATGCATAAACATGTAGAAAGTGATATTTCTATCTGCTCTGTCTGCGCTGCCCACTCTCGTCCACCACGCTGTTTTACACAAACACAGCTCTAGCCTACTACGCAAATAGAGAATTTTTCTACAAACAAGCTAAAATGAAAGATGTCGGTTTGTAGTCTAACTGTTTCCAATCTTGACATTTTGACAAATTCTTGTAAACTTAACGGCTGGCTAAACAAACCATTCTCTCCACTGGAGCGGTAAATCTATGGATGTATTATAAGACCAAAACAGATGCATGTGGCTACTTAATATGCACGTGAACGATGTCATCGTCATGATCGTGTTCTTCATTCTTGATGATGATGCCGGTTGTATTCTTTTGCAACAGCATCATTTCATTGCAAATGAGACATACAGGAAAATGCACAGCCTGCTTATCAGTCCATTCATCATTAAAGCAGGTTTCCCACGTCAACCTTTCACTTCAGGTTCTTTGACAGTGACATTTTTACCTGACAAGCATTTTCCACCAATCAGGACACTGCATACTACAACATTTCACAGACTTAAACCATCACTCCTCAGTGAACTGCCTCCTAGTCTGAGATCATTTTCTAGTTAAAGAGCCAGTTATCATTATGGATGTTCCATGTTTTTTAGGAGTTTGCTCACACTAATACATGTAAAGAATATAGCATGAATTTAGTAAGAAAATGAAAATATCAAACAACAACGTATTAGGTATAGATACATTTTATTTTGCTTTATTTAAAAATCCAGCCCGTGGAGTGTCTGCTTAGAAAATATCTGGCCCTTGGAAAAATGTAGTTGATGACCCCTGTCCTAGACCTTTACAACAGCAGGTGTGGTAAAAACACTACCGCTTTTGTCCAAAGAGGCCGCTGAAATCTACACAAGCTGAAAGTTACATATAGCCACTTTAACATCTTTAAAGATCCAAACTAGACCTGTTTCAAGAAATAAAAATACCCATTTGGAATAATCATTTCTTGTATTAGGTGTCCGTCCTAAACTCAGATTTATGTGAGCAGATGAAAATGAAGAGGACCATCCATCACATTCCTCTCCTCACTTTATCTCTATCTTTTCCCACATTTCTAACAGCTCCCTGTTGTCCACCATCCGTCCTTCCATTTTAAAAAAGGCCAGCCAATGTACCTCTATGAATAAATTACTGCGAGGACCTAACAATACACGAACACATAACAAGATGGAGAGAAAAAGATGGTGAGAGACAGTTGCTGAGGAGGGAGGATAAGAGAACAACATCATCGCTGGGAGTGAAAGTCAGCAAGGGAAAAGAAGGAAAAAGTGTGATGAGGAGGAAAGAGAGAGAGAGAGAGAGAGGGAGGGAGGAGGCCCATTTGGTCTCAGTTGTAATATATTATGTATCAGAATGGGCAGACCAGCAGGAAAAAGCATATGAGGAAGTGTATTCTCATATGTTCCAGTGTGTGTGTGTGTGTGTGTGTGTGTGTGTGTGTGTGTGTGTGTGTGTGTGTGTGTGTGTGTGTGTGTGTGTGTGTGTATATTAAATATGAACAAAAGGGCTTTATACATAATAAAAGCATTCAACAGAACTTTACATTTGATATTATTAGAGCTAATTATTTGAATTTACTATATTTTTCTGTAATACAAAAATCAGGGTGGAAATCTGATTTCAAAAGTATAATTTGCATCATAAACATGCAGCAGATTAACCAATTGCTTGTTTAGTTACTTTAAGTACTCAGGCCGATAATAAGCATCTAATTTGCGTTTTCTCACACTTTTTCTCTTAATATCTGTTACCTGAAGCATATTATAAACCTGGAGTGCCAAATTACATATGGGTATATCAGTCACAGGAAGCACCAGAGCCGCCCAGCTGGGTGATGTGATGAGTACCACATTGAAAACTTTTTAATTATTAATCTTTTATTAATTATTATATATTATATATAATATATTATATAACTATTAATCTTATCCGATCAAGAGTGCTTCATTAGCTGGAGTTTTAGGCTTTCTTATTGTAAATTGACATGCATATTGGTGCTGGCCTAGTTGTGGAACAGTTTGGGATTCTGTTTTTTAACAGCTTTGTTCTTTAGTTGATCTCACAAGCCATCTGAACATGTTGAACAAAAGCATGCTTCGACATTCAGTGGCGGCAATGCTGCACACTTTCCCTCTCCTGTAAAATTATCTCTAGTTTCCCAAACGCTTCTGTGAAAATGGGAGAGAAAAAAAAGTGACTGTGTTCACATCACTGATCACAGAATTGAACCAGCGCTTTCAAGATTTAACTGTCTTTGAGAAAGACGTTCACCTAATCTTAAATCCTTTCTCCATTGGTGTGGAAGGAGTAGAGGAGCTCATTGAAATGCAATGTGGTGATACTCACTCAAGTCAATACCTGCAGCTCCTGCTGCAGACCTCTACTGGGATTTGGAAAAGCCCAGATTTTCCCAGTTGAGGCGCCTTACCAAAAGGATTCTCAGTTTATTTGGCTCTACATATTTGAGCATTTTCTCTTACGACAAAGAACAAGGGCAGACTGAGGTCCAAGATAACAGACTGTCAACTCTGTGATTTCCTTACAATAGCCACTACAAGACTTCCACCTGACCTGACAGCAATTCTTCGGTCTAAAGCTCAATGTTACTGTTCCCGTTAGGAATGATATTTAATAGTGATGAAATCATCTTACTGCAGATTCAAACGAACAGCACAAATCTTACTCAGTAAAGCGGGATTTATGCTTCTGTGCGGGCTCTACGCAGAGTTTTCTCCATAGCCTACGTAAGAGGCCTGAGGTTTATACTTGTGTGCTGGGGTCTGCGTCATTCTAGCGTATCTCTTTAAGAGAATAGCAGGGCCAGCGTGTGTGCGCGTGGGGAGTGTGTGGTAGAGCGAGAGAGTGACAGGGATTAGCTCGGGGCGACTACGGACTCTAGAGGCATAGTGGGAGAAAAAGTGTCTTCACTGTGCTTTCTGACCACGGTGGGGAAGCTGTAGCAGGAGAAGTTAACCCTCTCCTTGATTTCATGTTGTTTATGGAGAAGGAAACCCGGAAATGGGTAGGGTGGAAATGTGATGCTACCAAATCACAGTTGTTACGGTCTGCGTAGGGCCAGGCGTAGGATCCATATCTACACATACGTACCCACGGCGTCGATTTAACGCAGAAGCATAAATTGGGCTCAAGAAGTCTCTTATATCAAAAGGCTTGTGGCTTTTCTCCATGTGGCAGCTCCCAGCTGCTGACAAGTTTGGGCACCCCTGTTCTAATCTCATTGTGTCATGTACCTGTAATGTAAACTGCAGTCCTCAGGCAGAAAACAAAATTTGGATACAGGGACCGAAAATAATATGGTTAAAATACATGGTAGATTCTGTTGTCAACAAAATGAGGACCAGCTGGGAGAACAAACTACAGATTTCCCTGTCTGATGACCTTTGGGAAAAAGCCCTGCGAGCAGTCAATTCTTCCTCCAGCTGTGCTAGGCTTAGTCTTATTCAATTTAAAGTGGTACATAGGATTCACTTTAGCAAGGCCAGGCTTGCCAAGATTTATCTGGGTGGCCCGGACGAGGGATGCAATAGATGTTCTCAGACCCCTTGTGATTTGACCCATATGTTCTGGTCATGCCCCAAATTGTTCAACTTCTGGCAGCTATATTTTGACGCAATCTCGAAGGTTTTGGTGTTGAGGATCTGTCCCTCCCCAATATAGCGATCTTTGGCAGACCTCCGGACGGACTCAAATTGACAACAACTCAAGTTAATGTTATTGCTTTTACCTCTCTAATTGCTCGTTGGAAAATTCGGACTCTATGGAAGTCACCCTTACCACCGTCGTTTAAAGCCTGGCTATGTGACACATTGTCTTTCTTAAAACTTAAGAAGATAAAGTTTACTATCAGAGGCTCTACTGATACATTTTATTCTCATTGGAAACCACTGATTAATTATGTGAACCAGCTTTCTGTTAGGGAAATGTCACTGTAGTGGCATATTTAGTATTTGTCTGCATAGGTTCCTACCTCGCTATACCTCACTGGCTGCCTGCCACACCATCAGCCGCATTATAGGTGTAATTGAGCCAAAACCCCTAATGATTCCTGCTGGTCCATGAATCCTAGCAACTGGGTGTCGGCAACTACTAACCTTTTTCTACAGTTCACTCAGTCCTCCTAACTTACTCATTTATTTTATTTGTTATTTGTTGTTTTGTTTCCTGATTTCGCTCTATAAGAGCTACAGTATATGTATGTATGTATGTGCGTGTGTACATATGCGTATGTGTGTATACGCATATATATATATATATGTCTATATATATATGTCTATATATATATATATATGTCTAGTAATTGATTTACTTACTTACTTATTTTTATTTCTTATTATTATTTATTCCTTTTTTCTTTTTTTTGTGTAAGTAAAATCAGTTAAGTAATAAATTTCATCCCCCACATTCACAAAAGAAATGACAGAGATGGAGGTGGAAACGGATATGTTGAATTTTGATGTTCTGCACTGATGTATCAAAACAACTGAATTAAAAAGGACCCATATCTGCTCTATGTCTATCTGCAACAGAATCAGTATTGCAGTGGACAACCACAACTTATTTTTGAAGGCTGAGTTTCAAATGTTTTCATTGCAGTGGCAATTACAGTGGATTTTATTGTTAAATTTACTAGCCAATGTGTTGGCTGTTGTAGTAAATTTCATTCGATAAATGTGTCAACTCAGACTTTTGTTGATTTTGTTTTACAGACCAGACATCGTGTTTGGCCAAGAAATTGGATCACAGACGGATGTAGTCCGACTGTGCTCCCCATGATATGATGATATGAGTAAGAAAGTAGAGCATCTCGTCAATACCAAGTTCTGAATTAACAGCTGAAGGCCCACATGGTGTGCTCCCTTTTCACCTTTGTTTTATTAAGTGCAGCTGCTCTTGAAAAACTGAGAGCATGAGGTTTAATTACAGCAAGCAACTTCAAGTTTCTTACTTCCACTGCAGCCTAGAAAATGGACACTTTCTGACAGCCAGCCTATCAGTCAGATTTGCATCAAGCAAGTGGTGTGATAAACTGGATGGAAGATAACTGGGTGGAAGAAAATAAGGAGTCAACACAGCACAAACACTATCAACAAACATGAGGCGGAGCTTTGATTCAAAGGCTGGCACCAATCAAAACTAAATCCACCTCCTCATTACTGACTACCAAATTGTCGGTGACATCAAAGTAGCTTCCCAGACTGCCTTGTTGGAGACCTGTCAAGCTCTACGCCGATGCAATCTCACTGCAGACAAAACAGGCAATGCTACGACACACACAACCTCTCGTCCTTATCAAAAGGCAAAAGAAGTGGATGAAAGAGGCATACAGTCAAGAAGAGAGAGGGAAAGAGGCGAGTAAACAGACTAATGCAGATGAAAAGAGAGAAGGTAAAAAAAACAGATTATGAGAGAGATGAGATGGAAAAAGACAAAAGAGATGAAAGCAAGTGTGCCCCCTCTCATCAATCCACTCCACTGTGAGGAAGCTTCTCAGAGAAGACTTTGAAAAGGGGCAATGGGCCCATCAAAGAACCCAGAGGTTAGAGCTATGAAATATACACAAACTCTCTTCATATTGATGTTGAGAATGGGCTGCATCAAGAGACATTGCCAAAACTACAACACACATGTACACCTATCAGCTCCATGTGGAGGAAAACAAACAAGAATGTGGGCAGAAGCATACATTCAGCATCCCAACAGTGTGTAAACAAACTAACTAACTAAATCACATCTACATGAACTGCACACAGGCTTCTTTACAAAATGTCTGGTATTTCTTCTAACCCGCTCATCAGCTGTGTGCACATGGATGTACACTACCGGTCAAAAGTTTGGGGTCACTTAGAAATGTCCATTCCACTCCATTCCAGACAGAATGCCAGCTGAGATGAGTTGCATTGTTTTTTTAATCAGGGCAGCAGTTTTTAGATTACATTATGTGTTTACATAATTGCAAAAAGGTTCTCGACTGTTGTAGACAGAAGTGGCTGAAAAAACACTTGAAATCTATGCATTTTGGTCTAAACGTCATACCCAAATTAAAAGTGGTGCAGCTCCCATATACTTTGACACTCAGGGGTGTGCCTGATATCACTGGAAAGGTGATTGATGTGGGTGTGTTTGTGTATTTGAGAAGTGTTGTATTTTGTAGTTTTTTGGCTTTTTTCTTTGCACTTTTCAAATGGAAATAAAAAAACACAGAAAAAAGAAAAAAATCATATAAAATCCATTTTTGAGTCTTTTGGCTTCATTTTTTCTGTAGTAAGCTGAGACATGTGGCTAATGCCCTGTGTTGTCTGTCACCTGTCAGATGTGTTTACAGCAGTGTATTCTAATCATTTTACAGATGTATGACTTGGACAGAAATAAAAAACCTCCATTCTAGCCTCTGTAACTCTGTTTGTCAAAGTATATGGGAGCTGTACCACTTTTAATTTGGGTATGACGTTTAGACCAAAAAGCATGGAATTTCAAGCGTTTCTTCAGCCACTTCTTTCTACAACAGCCGAGAACCCTTTTGCAGTTATGTAAGCACATAATGTAATCTGAAAACTGCTGCCCTGATTAAAAAAGAAAATGCAACTGATCTCAGCTGGTATTCTGTCTGGAATGGAGTGGAATGGACATTTCTAAGTGACCCCAAACTTTTGACCGGTAGTGTATATTTGCAGTATACTTGTGCAGACAAGCATAAATACACGCATGTATAAACAGCACATACAACTCTGCTAGACCCCCTGCTGGCGGTACAAAATTTAAATTTTTTGCTTGAGCTGATTTGAAAGGGATTTTTTTTTTTTTAAAGATAGATGGTGTAATAGGAGACAAAATGAGAGAGACAGAAAGAGCCTCTGGGCAATTATTACTGTGATGTGGGGGGGGGCAGTGTGTAGAAAGGTGTGAAAGGTGACAAGTTGGGGTCATTGAATATGTGAAGCTTCACACACACACACACACACGCACGCGTGCACACACACACACACACACACACACACACACACAAACACACACCAAGACTCTTATTTGTCTTGACTGTGTTGTGACTGCAGGTAAGCAAAATGAGCATTAACTCTAATTAAGAACTTCAGATTCACACAGCAGAATAGCGTGTCTGTGTGTGGGTGTTTTCAAAGATCCTTTATACTAGAGATAGTCTGCATTTATCTGTGTCCAATTTCTTTTTTTAGCGCACATGTGTGGCACAGGGCAGAATGTGTTCCTCAGGGAAAACCAGCTAGGGTCAAGGGCAACCTTTGTGTGTTTGTCTGGGAGCAGTTTAGGGTCTCTTTACCACTGTGTTGCATGCATGTGTACTAACATGTGACACAATAGGTCAAACAAACAAAGGCACTCTCCAACCTTACATTACATGTTAACCCTAAATATATTCAAAACTCACTCCAAAACACAACAGATGTTACACCATGCCTTGAATTGGTAAAATGGGTTGTACATCCACCATATACTGGTTATCTGAGGAGACGTGCTGAAGGTAAAAAATCAAACCAAATGTGAGCTATTATTAGCTTTAACCTAGGCTGGATTGTCAACTAGGATAATCAGACAAAAACCCAAAATTGATTAACAATTTACCATCCAAATGAACCATTCATATTATCACCACATACTGTTGGGGTTAACTCCCTCCATACAAAAATCCTATATAATTATTCTGAATATAACACAGGCCTATTGTTGCTCACAGTAGAAGGTTGCCATGTATTTTTCATTTACGTCATTACGTCGTTTTTAGAAGTATTTTGTGTTGATATCCTGCTGCTCAAACTGACTATATGTGAAAAAGATTATATTCTTACAAATCCTGTGCTTAAAGTCAATGCATCAAATCTCTGCCACAGTTCAATTAATGCAACTTGATTTATACTACTCTACTGTGTAATTTAAAAGCCTCTGGAAGAAGCACTTAACATTTCTGTCCATCTGTATGTGGAATTTGTTGAGGAAATGACTGTCAAGAGCACTTTGTGACAGCGTGGTATACATAGTTGCTTTAGAGTTTACATAATGTCCATCCCATGTTTTTAAAACCACTAGCTTTCTCTGAGAGGACTCCTTGATGTCTTTTAGTCTCCCACCACAGTGTGACTCACTCATGTGCAGACTGTATATGACCTCAGCTCTGTGGGTCTGTCTGCAGCTCATTACCTCCATGTTGTTTTCCACCTAAACATATTATGCTATTCTGCATATTTTGCATGTACAACATATTTCTATCTATTCATTTCTATCATGTTTATCTATTAATACGTTGTGTTTTCATTATCTATTTTGATTGATCTTTTAGGGGTTGTATTATACATTACTTTATAGGGGACTTTTGGTGACCAGGTTGACCATGTGGTCAGGCTGTGGATCTCCATACCTGAGGATCTTAGATGTGCTTAGTCTGTTTTCTCTTTTAAAGTTCTCCTCAAAGCTATTTTTTCATGATTTATTTTTTATTCTCATTTTAACAACTTAATGAATGTCTTATTTTTTAAGATATTTTATCCATTGTATCAGTTGATTGTTTTGGTTGACTTTTCTTTGTTTAATATGTTGGCGTGTGGCTTAACCTGCAGTATCTGTTGTCTGGCTGTAAAGCGCTTTGTAAAAAAAAAAAAAAGCAAACTTATTTATTGGTTAAGTTGTTTTTTAAGAAAAAATCATTCTCTGGTTCTATTCAAGCAGTAGTTTACTGTAATCACCTGGTGTCCCAGGTAAATATAAGTCTGAAATAAATGGTGAGAATGAAAACCAGCACGAGTCTGAGGGCTGATGAACAGGACTGCCAACCACTGGTCTGGAGGGCTAGTAATAGTAGGATGGTTTTAGGAACTAAAAAGTCATCAAAACCTAGGTATATTACAATTGCAAAATTAAAATAAGATACTGTATACCTTTAATACAATAACTAAAGCCAGCACAATAGTAATGTGTTTCAAATTGGGATGACATTTACCTTTATAAACTTCACTTGATATTAGATTTTGTTCAGTGATAGATCTTACCTTTCCCATCATGCCTTCCCATCATGCCTGTAGTCTACACACACACACACACACACACGCACACACACACACACACACACACACACACACACATACACACGTACAATAAATACACAATGCTCGCAAGACTGTAAAGATAATACAGACAGATCAAAAGATGAAAAAACTACATCCAGGTCTGATGGAATAAAATACACCTGTAACCTTTGACACCATTAGGGGACCATTATTTGGATGAAACACCTGCCCTTCATCTATCAAGCCATCTCAGCAGCATCTTCCTTTCTCTGTCACACCTGTCTCTCTGTCGCTGTCTGGCGGGTGGGATTTTGAAGTGGAGAGGTGGAAAGTCGGGACAGAGAAGTGAGAAAATGGAAAAGGATAAATGGATAGATGGAGACAATGGCACACAAATGAGGTCATGAAGAGAATAGAGGGTTAGTCTGACGGAAATAACAACAAACGAGTGAATCAATGCAACACTAAACAACAGGAGCCATATATAGATGTTGAGGACAGATAGATACACAAACAGTAAATAGTTCAGCGTCCATGTGATCAGAACAATCATCACCATGTTTCCATTAGGCAATCAGCATAAAAATAGCTGCTGTGTCAAAATACTGGACGCATAGTAGCCTCCAGACAGAAATACAATAGTATATGTATGTGTGTGTCTACCCTAGTGTGTGCGCATGTGAGTAGGCCTATGTCTGTGTATGTATGTGCAGTATGTGTGTCTCTACAGTCTGCATGTTCAAATGCTGTTGAACAAGTAATTTCATTCAATCTACAAGCATCACAAAATTCCTGAATGTCCCAACTTACAGCCTGTCAGTGGCTTTATCTCTGTGTGAGTCAATCAATAGAGCCGATCAATAAGAAAAAGCCCTGCAGTCTGGGCAAGAGGAACTAGAGCACAGGAACACATTCTGCCGCTCTACTGTAGAGGCCGAGTGTGATAATGCCAACAACTAAAGTCACAAAAATAACTACAGTAACAATGTCAATATAACTTTGGCCAGCAAACAGCTAAATCTATAGCAGTAACACAATGACACTAGTAACACGGACAAATTCATGTTCAAAAGAGTAAAAACCATAACAGAAAACATCTGCAGCTACTGTAAGAGCAACATAAAAACGTCTGCAAAATCCACAGCAGCAACATATGACGAATATCAGCAATCAAAAACATTAGAAAAAGATAATGACACCTACCACAGGAGCAAAAGTAATGACAGATGCTGCGAACAACAACAAAATGAAATCAGTTCAGCTAAACGGAGTCATGGAAATTGCTGAGCAGCACTGTGCCATTTTAGTCTGCTTACCTGCACAAAACCAACACAAAAAACATTTTGTTGTTTTTTGCAGGATTGAAAAACAGGATGTGATAGAAGTAATCTATCCTCGCAACACTGGGAACTTGTGAAATTTTGCGCTGTTTGAAAGGGTTTGTTGTGTCTGTCAGTTTGAGATTCAAATTTGTTTTACTTCAGTCACCTTGTGTCTTTTTAATCTCCCACTTCTTTTCAGCTGTTTCTTCACTTTTATTCCCTATGCATTTACTCTTACTACTACCATGTTTGTAAGTGCAAAAAATGTATAAGAGAGTAGATGCTGGGCAATTCTCATACCCATGTATAAACCCTGTAATATATATATATATAATATATATATATATATATATATATATATATATATATATAATTCCCACTCGCCCCATACTGGGCAGTCTATTTCCTTCCTCCAAGCTCAGGTCATCTACCAGAGGCCTGGGAGCCTGAGGGTTCTTCGCAGTAGCTTAGCTGTTCCTAGGTTTGCGTTCTTTTGGACAGATATCTCAGATGTTCTTCCTGGAATTTGGTGAAGCCACCGTCCCAGTTGGGGGTTCAGCCCAGAGTACTCCAATTACCATTGGAACCACTGTTGCCTTCACTAAGTCCACTAATGTATTGTTCCAGTAGCTCATTTCTCATCAGGTTGTCCTGGTTCCCCAACACCTGATGTAGACCTTGATGACCCGGACAACATCTGAACCGGTATGACTCTCTTGTTTATGGTTTTGTGCATAGTTGAGGTAGGCAAATAATATGAATATATATACATGTATACTCTAAGATCCTATAGCCCTCTCTGCTTTTCATACTGTAACAATGACCCTGTGTCTGTGACCCCTGCAACTTTCCACCTGTCTGAAGATAGACACACACAGGTTGCCTGCAAAAACAAATGAGTAAAGCTACAAACTAAAATAGATGTAGCTGTTTACACTGAAATTGCAATTAACTTAAGTAGTAAATGCATTCAAGCATTGTAGTGTCACAACAGAACAACAAACCTTATAAGCACGAACTTCACAAAGACTGAAAGTGCTAAAACTGGATGTCAAATATTATTTGCTGTAATGCAATCTCTTTGGCAGATATCTCCACATTTATTTAAGGTGTTTACTCCTTAGGTTATGAGTAAAGAGGACACATGCATGCACACACACACACACACACACACACACACACACACACACACACACACACACACACACACACACAGACACACACACGTACAATAAATACACAAAGCTTGCAAGACTGTAAAGATAATACAGACAGATCAAAAGATGAAAAAACTACATCCAGGACTGATGGAATAAAATACACCTGTAACCCTTTGACACTATTAGTGGACCACACACACCAGTTGTAGCCACTAAAAAAAAAATCTTAAAAAACACTCACACAGTTGTGGCTGTCCATTGGAATACTGACAGCAACACAAATGTGCCCAGACACACACACACTTGTAAACACATACACACTATTATACACACGTCTGCACACACACACACACACACACACACACACACACAAACTCGAACACCTGTCTGTGGCAACAGTCCATAGAGATAGGAAGGCTGACAGGAGCTGCTGGAGCCAAAGCTGGGAACCATGGGAGCTGTCAAGCTCATTTCCCCGAGACACCTCCAGGCTCACACACACACACACACACACACACACACACACACACACACACACACACACACACACACACACACACAAAGATATTGTATTGACTTAAATTTACTCCCTGGAGCCAACCTACCATGGCTGTCATATACTGTACTTTATCCAAACCATCCTCTAACCTCAACCCAACACTAAACCTGCTTATGAAACCTTAAACTCAACCTAACTGTAATTCTAGCCTCTGTCTTTAAAATAAAGCTTCCTTATAAGGTGAGAAACAAGTGACCAGCTGGCCAGGTTTTCTATTCTTGTATAGAACCCACAATAGAAACAGCAGAGATGGCATGCAATCTTCATAGTTTCTAGGTAAACACTGCAAAAGCACACATTCACTCCCACAGACCAATAAGGTGATATAAAACAAATGTTTTGTGGGAATTTTTACATGGAGAAAAAGAGCAGTATGGTTTCAGCATCCAGTCTGGGGATGTACTGGCTGGAGCAAATTTCATGTAGAAGCAAACTTACTCTTGATTATATTTATGACTAAGGTTGTTCATGTCAGAGTTAAATATAATTGCCCAAGCACAGTCTGATTCATAAAACGACGTAAGGTTTCAAGACATTACTGTTTTCAGATCCGCTCTCCTGTGCTACAACTTGTCAGAGCTGTAAGGAAGACCATTATTCTCTTTCAATGATGCAAACAGGTCCACCACCTAAAACCAATGTCTGAATGTCTCAATCTGGAACTAGATCTACTTTGAATAGTGAAAATGTAAAAGTTAGTTATCTTGTTTAACTACACCTCTTCATGTTCATCACATATCTGCAGCTGCTTCACAGTAAAATACTTCCAATCGTGCCATTACCTCATGCAAACTGTCACATTTCCAGCTTTGGTTCTAATTTTGGTACCATTTCCAAATGATCCTGGTTCACAGTCGCACAACAATCGTGCACAATGTTGATTCAGATTATCTCAGTTAAGTGTAAAATCTAACAAAACTAAAAACACTATAAACATTAGAGTAAAGACCAAGGAAAAGATGGACAAGATGAGCTCAGGCTAGCAAGACCATCTCTGTGGCCATGTCATGACTATGAGTCACTCATCAGGATAGGGTCTGCTAGCCTGGCCTGCCAAGGTTTTTCAAATGTAAACACAGAAGAAAAGGTGAAGTTGGCTATCAGCTCAGATCTATGTATGGCTACGATCCCGACTACTTGGACAAGCAAGACCATCTCCGCGTCCATCTCTACATCAGAGGGGGCACCAAGACAAGAGCGGAGGCATTGGACACCGACTGCGATATCTCTGGGTATCCTGGTAGTCAGTGTGCAGGTGTCACACAGTGAGCTGGATGGCCTTATGAATGATGCTCAGGTTGAAGGAGCTGATGGGATAACATTTCACTGCAACTGTACCACACACAATTTCACGTGACAAATAAAAATTGATTGATTGAACAATCTGACTGAAAACCAGCATGTGTTTTTGTCTTTGTTTGTCTACTAGTTCATTTAAAAATGTTAACAGTTGGGCCAGCTGAATTCGTTCCAGAGCAGACAACATGTTAAACATATAAAAACTTGTTCTCTCTAAAAAGTATAAAGTCTTCTCCTATTCTCAACCTCCTTCAATCCATATTGATTCCATTTACATCTCAATTAGAGATGGGAGATGCATGGATCCCATTTAATATCTAATAATTTAATAAATAGCCAATAATATGGTGTATCAATTTGGATCAAATGTACTGTAGGCACTGGACGACCACAATGGTTTATATGGGCTACAGGAAATCACTGGTAGATTACAAGAGAAATCAGGGAGAACCAAACAACATTTAGCTAAAATGGATTTGTACTCGGTTTGTGATCAGGACAGCTGTATTACATCTCATTACATACATCACACTGCACAGCTTGTTGACATCGCTAAATGAATGCATCCATCTCGTTCCCTCTGGCTTTAATAGACACACAGAGTAAAATATGAGCTTTGTAATAACATTTATTGAGTGCATTGAGTTGAATGAATTTGGTGCAATGTAGCTTATGTCCCCATACCACTCTAAGCCATGTGGAAATGTTTTTATTTACATTTCCTTCTTGATTTCAATTGAATATAAAAGGCACGCTCCAACCAGCCTGGTGTATGGACTTCCATCAGAAACCTCTCCAAAAATATGACACTAACCATTGTTCCTTTAGCTGCATTGCACAGTACATCACAATTATACCTACTAGATAAAAAAGTTGATTCCAGATCAAGTTTCCTATTGCCTTTTTGAAACTAAGATACTGCATTTTACTTTTACCATTACATTTACATGTGTGTTTCCTCCAGGTACTGTAGTTTCCTCCCACAGTCCAAAGACAAGCTATTTAGATGTACTGAAGACTTTAAATTGGCCAAAGGTGTGAATGCAAGAGGGAATGCGATTCTGTGAGTGTGTCAGCCCTGTGATACACTCGACACTTGTCTTGGGTGTAACCCACCTCTCGCCCATTGTGGGTTTGGATTGGATCAAGCCCCTGTACCAGTATCCCAAAGTTAATTGATTAAAACTAATGATATAATATTATAATATGCATGCAGAAAATTAATGGTAGCATGCAACCACATATTTTTTCAGTTCAGTATTTCAAAAATAATTACATGCTTAATTTGCACTTCACCTACAGAACAAGAGTTTTTGCCATTGATGTGCACAGCTCCTCAATTTACATGCTTTTCAGCATGATGTTTTTTGAATATAAACAGTCTTGTTGTTTATAAATAACAAATTAAATGATATCTATTATCTTTTTCTGGCCTCCAAAGTAAACATATGTAAACAGTTTGAGTATATATGTTATACTTTTACAGTTTGTAGTTGAATACTCCACATACAATTCTGGACCCAGAGACAGGGAATCAAAATGCAGATTAATCAGTGAATGGAACACTTTTAAGTAAAATGTTTTGCTGAAGCACACACATTCTGTAAAAACATATAAACACAACTCACAGTGGCTTCTCTCTGCTTTCTCTTTGCTTACTCTCTCTCTCTTCTCTCTCTCTCTCTCTGAATATTTTAGTATTGATAGCCCATTACTGATGATAACACAGTGCTATGTCAGCATCATTTCTCTCTCTTTCTCAAACACACACACACACACACACACACACACACACACACAAGGAATCAGGTTACAACTCTGCTGCTGCTCTGAATTGTTGTGTGTGTGTGTGTGTGTGTGTGTGTGCGTGCGTGCGTGCGTGCGTGCGTGCGTGCGTGCGTGTGTGTGCATGCATGTTTGTGTGCTCAGCAGGAGGCTGGGGGATCTGACTTCCTGGCATCAATCCAGTAAATTGCAATATTTTTCAGGCTGAAGACCGTTCACATGCACACACACCCAAATACAGATTTCAAGGGTAATGCCTGTTGGATGCTAAAATGATGCAAGATGATAAACAAAGTGCATTAAATATGACCGTGTCCTGCTCAAAAGGCTGTTTAAAACAACACAAACAGCAACATAACGACAGAGCATCCAGCTTTGCCCCTCACCTTCTGCTCTCTGTATGTTGCTGTTGTCAATAACAGACTTCGAGCTAGCAAGCCACATGCTGAAAATAGTAAGTTTTGAAGAACATTTGGATTGTGCAATAAGGGAGGCCTGCTTGTTTCTTTCAGTGAATGATTGTAAAGACTTACAAAGAATATGTTTGCGGCATTTAACTGGGACGGCGATACACTGGTAAGAGCAAATTATGCCATTTATCCAGCTAATTTAAATAGCTCACGTTATTGTATTGTGTGAACAGTTAACTTCATTTAAAAAAAATTACGTGGCGTTTTTTTTTTTTGCGGGGTGCAATACAAGTTCCTTTCCAAGACTATTTTGCAGAGGCACCATCGCTGCGTCCAAAACGACCACTTTTGTGATTGGTTTAAAGAAATGCAAACAACCAAGAGCGGTTTTTTTCTCCAATTCTAGAATGTATCTGTGGTGTAGCCAGACCTTACTTCACACAGCGCTGTTGAGATAGGTCTGGCAAGACTAAGCTTAGACAGATTATATGGATGTGATTCCTGAAACTGCAGAGCTTGGTTAATATTTCAGATGAATAATCTCAAAGTTACATTCCAGGGATCCAAGACTCTAAAAAACCATCACAATGATGGAAACACAAAAGGCTGTGGATGTTGCTCTAGCTTGGTTTTATTCGATCAGAATGTTCAATTACAAGAGACATATCCCAATAGGTACAGGCATGACATCTGCTCTTGTGTATTTCATGACAGCATCACACTTCATGACCTTAACTGATCAGCGATGCTAAGTCTCTAAGTCAAAGCGACTCCAGATTGAGGAGAGCAAGTGACACCAGCTACTGAAACTAATTGTATGTCAGAGATCACTGACGTCCACCTGGCAGATTCATTATCCCTCCACAACTCTAATTATTTTCTCCGAGACTGGCCAATAAATGTAATATTAAATAGCTTAGTCTTTTCAAACAAGTGCTGGTGAGGTGAATAAAAGCCATTATCCTTTAGTGATTTCCCTTATTGGATTTAAGCTAGGGCTGTCAAACGATTCCATTTTCTTAATCGTGATTAATCGTTGAATTTCTATAGTTAATCGCGATTAATCGCATGTTTTATTACATGATTAAAATTCTATTATTTTGTATTTCAGAACTGTTTTTAAGTACATATTAACAATGGATCTTGATTGGGAATCAAATGAATGCAAAGAAAGGGACTTTATGAACTTGATTTTAAGATTTGTATTTGTTTATTATATATTTAATCTAGTCACACATTTGAATTTAACAACTTTGAATACACCACGAGGCTTTCATTGAACGCACCGTCTGTGTTTTTCCGACAACAGCAGCTGCAGATTGTTACATCCCGGTGTTGAATCCTCTACAGTGAAATACCGTCACAATTTAGCGTTAGCTGTCAGCAATGTAACCGTGTTTAATCCAGCTACTAGCTAGCGGTAGGCTATTGTTAGCTGCTGTCGAGTATAGTGTTAACTAGCTAGCGGTAGGCTAACGTTAGCTGCTGTCGAGTGTAGTGTTAACTATCGTCATGTGCAGCGATGTTTCTGTTGCCTGTAACGTCTGTTTCAGCGCATCAGAGAGAAGTGCAGGCATATCAGTGGCACCAGAATGAGGCACCGAAATCGGCGTTGCTATTCCTGCAGCAGCAGGATGTGTTACGAGGAAGTACAGCAAAATAGTAGCCTGTTAGGCACGACGCAAAGCCGAGTGAAGTGAAAATAAATTAATAAATGGCGGCATGCGATTAATACGATTAAAACAAATTATGCATTATGCTCGACCCTTAATCGCATCGCGATTAACGCGTTAATGCTGACAGCCCTAATTTAAACTAATAATAAAGGAGGAGCACATTAGATGAGGATTTTTTTTTTTTACTTTGAGACAAAAAGGGGTTGAAACTTGATATCAGGAAGATGTCTCTAATATTTTGTGCAATCAGCATATAATGGCATTATAATGTTATTATCCGCAAATGATGCTAACAGAGTATAGTCATCAAGACATGTCCTGAGGGAAGCACTTATCCTATGTATGTGAAAGCTGTTTAACTAGCCACACTCTTTGATCACAATCCCTCGTCTCAACAGCAGCAGATGTATCACTTATTATCATTTGAGAGCAGGCGTTGTGTGTGGCAAACTTTCATTTCAAACAGAAAAATCAATATCAGGGCTCTATTTTATTAGCTAACATTTAGTGTGGCTTTGACATTTACATTTTTTCCCCAGACAGGTGCCCCTGAGAGAAGTCATGACATGGACTGAACAACAACACCACAACTAATGGCTCTAACAATTGCCACCTTCCTGAAATCTATTCCTTCTCTAGTAAACACTACAAGCTTCTCAAAGATAGGACGCAACGCTGGGCTGCTTTATTGCTTTAATAATAATCATGTCAGCCTCCTTTGATCCATGGTAAAACCACTTTTCTCCAAAATGTCAACTTTCATGAACAAGGAAAACTGTCTCAGGGCCAAGAATGCTGAAAAACAACCTGGTTTTAAGCTCCTCTTCAAAGGAGAAAACTGCACATAAGTTGATCCAAAAACTTCAAAATCACCAAATTTGGTGAAACAAGGGGTACAACCTCCTTGTGTGCAACCCGGTTCTACAAGGTAAATCGAATCCATCAAAGAGAAGTTTCAACCCAAAAGCTTTTCTTATTAATGGCTTATGATTTGATTTAATTTACAATTGTATTTACAGTGTCAGCATTCTATTCCCCCAGATCTATAAAGCATTAGTACATGTTTTATTAACCATTAATAAAGCTATTAGTTACAGCATATAATCCTTTTATAAAGGGTGCCATGTTAGAAAGTGATACTATACAAGATTTTACTGGATTGTGAGGCTACAAAAGATCAGGACAAACAGTATTTTAGGATGAGATAGTTCAAAGTCAGCCCTTAAAAAAACATTTTAACATAAGGATTGAGAGAATGCAACTGGGCTATTGCAATCTGTGCTAATAGAGTAGCCAGAGTATACTGTTATAATAGCTTGAAAGATTTAAGTCATAATAAGGTAAATAAACTCTCTGTAGAGCAGCCTAGACACACTATGACAACATTTTAGTGATATTACAGTGTGATAGAGATGAGCTACACAGCGGTTTATAATGACAGTCACCTGCACAGTTCACCTGGGGTCTTTACTTCCGCTGTCGTGGTGGGGGGTTATGACACCCAGCAGGTCACACTCACACACACTATACCCCCCGGTCACTATTTGGCTCATGCTCTGCACCATGCGCCTCGTTCAGTTTGTGCGCTGTATTTAGAAGTGGCAAGAAGCGTCAAGGTACAAACACAGCACACATAGTTATTAGGCACACTTACATCTCGGAGGATGGCGGTTGGCTACGGCAGAGGAGCGCGTGTCCGCACGCTTGTCCCATCGCGCATCCTGCCTCGCGTCTCCCCGGTTAACCCAAACAGCTGCAGTCAAGGAGGAGGGGGGCTGTCTGTGTGCTGGGAGGGGGTGAAGGAGGATAGACGATGGTTAGACACAGAGATTGATTGGTTGGGTGTGTGCTCTTCTGGCTTTCACTCCCCTCTGTATCTGTCTTCCTCTCCCCGGTCTGCTCCCTGCTGCTGTCTCCTCTCGAGCTCTGACAGCGCGCGGGGATTGGTCGGGACCCAGTAACTGATACCCGAGCTTCGGTGAGCGAGAGAGAGAGAGAGAGAGAGAGAGAGAGAGAGAGAGAGAGAGAGAGAGAGAGAGAGAGAGAGAGAGAGAGAGAGAGAGAGAGAGAGAGAGAGAGAGAGAGAGAGAGAGAGAGACCAGTCGATACTTTAACGCTCAATGCTACATAGCCAAAGACGCGCGTCAGTCAAACCGGAGCTGATCACATCACTCATCTGCGTGCGCTTACAAACAATCTTCCTGCAGGTCATGCCTGCTCTGCCATGAGCACCCATTCATCCGTGAAAATGAAAGTGGTGTTGTGGTGAAAATTCAACTTTCACGGTGTATCTTCACACCGCAGCTGCGCATTTTCACACAACTCCCACCATAGACTCGACACAACTCCCACCATAGACCCGTCTTCTTCCTACTTCATAGGCTAGGCTACTTTAGATCTGGGACCGGGCAGAACTTTAAGTTGTTTCCTCTCCCTTCAAACACAGAAGATATTATCATTTCGTGCTGGCAGTGTTTCACTGTAAACCATATATTGCACTTCACTCCTGTGTGTCTAACGGGACAAAGGTCTCAGAGAGTCCAACACAGATCCTCTGCCTTATATGGCCTGCCCAGTATACACACCACGAAGCAGCACAGGGATTCACTACTGGAGCTGTGCCTTACAGGAGCCTTTTAAAATGTTTGACATTCAAGAACTTTAAATATCCTCAAGTGGCTTCATATGTCAGGTGTTTTACATTCCAAAGACCCAGTAAGGAGTTTTGAACATATTCACGTAAGACAAATAGAAAATCAGTATTTTATGTAAACAAAGCATTTGAATATATTACATCCCCTGTAGCCTACAGCCATGGTCCACCTACACAGGTGTTCTCAATTACTTTTTTGCCTGATTAAGGCTACTCAACGCTGTGTGAGCATGTGCAGACTGTGATTGATGAGAGCTCTATCACTCACCTAACACTGATTTGTTGTTTCTGTTCATCATCATCATCATCATCATCATCATCATCATCATCATCATCATCATCTCTATCGTTTGTTAGTGAGTTTGGTGACCTTAGAACATTTCTACCACCCAACTCCAACCTGAGCAGAGGACTAATCAGCCATAACTGCAAACACCTGTGTGAATATACACAACCTCCATATCATTTGGATTTATAGTGTTAATCCACACAGTACTGTAAAACATGAATATAGTTTTGTGCTTTAAGTTTTGGTGGAGAGGCTTCACTTTTATGTGTTAACATTGGGATTATACATTTCACCTTCATTTTTTCCTTACTTTTACATATTATTACTATTACATATTAACTTACTTTTTGACACAGAGTAATACGTCTGTGGTTGTGTCTTTAAAATGTTCTAGAAAAGTCTTGCAGCCTGATTGGCCTGCCAGTGATTAGAAAAAACTCAAGGCATAATTCAAGTCAAACATTACTTTGTGTCAAAAAACAGATGCAACTACTAACATTAATAGTCTGTTCCATTAAATGTCTCAGTAAGAAATATTAGCCAATATACATAACACCAAGACCCTTGGAGTGGCACTCTTAAATTAAATGCAGACACTATTAACTGTGCTGAAATGTCAAAATACCTGCCATGTAAAAGTCCTATCTACAACACACTGCAAATGACTATTAGCTTACAGTGTAGTACAGCAGATCTTCTCTGACAGAAGAAATACAGAAAGTTCAGAGGTCTCCTGGCAACCAACACATAGAAAATGGAGGGATGGCAATGGACCTTACAGTCGGTTACTGTTGTGGATTACTTATATCCTAAGTTTTAAGACAATGCTGTTATAGTGTGCTGATATGAATGGAAGTTTGAATGGGTTAATTGTTAGAGGTAAAACTATGCAATAGTACAAAGGGCAAAAATTAAAGGCCAAATATTTTTTAACAGTATATAGACTGGGATATGCTTTAATTAAATTGTGGATGTATTTTTTAGTGTTCATGTGGTATGCCTCTACACATGGGTTATATTTGATTATAGCAGGTCCTTCATTCGATAAATTGTGTCTTTGGTTTGACAAATATAAACAAAAGATGTAGACATTACATCAATGTCCTCTATAGTTACAACAGAAAGCCCGAACAGTTTATTTATAATTTGTGGCATGTGGATGATCTCCATATCACTGTCTAAACAATACAATCTGATTTAAGCCAGACTATCTCACTGTAGAGAAATAGAATAAGACCAGAAGGAGTCCAAAAATTAGATCTGTTGTGCCCGTGTAAATGTATCCATCTCTGTCCATCCCCATAGTTTTTTATGTTAACATAGGATACATGTTGTTGATGTAGATTGTGTTCAAACTTGTGTCAGGAAAAACATTTTAAAAAGAAAGCAATTTAGGAACCAATATGATGTTTTTTTTCTTTTTTCAGTTGTCACGTACGGAACCACCAACTGGAGGCATGTGGCACCTAATTTTATGAAACACTTATTTAGAAAATACAGCGGGACAATGCATCACAAGGAGGACAAGACACAGAGACATAAGGAAACACAGAGGGGGAGAAGAAAGAGAGTGTGTGTGTGTGTGTGTGTGTGTGTGTGTGTGTGTGTGTGTGTGTGTGCGTGCGTGCATGCATGTGCGTGCGTGCGTGCGTGCGTGCGTGCGTGCGTTTCTCTTCTTGTGCGTGTTCGCATGTCACATCTGGTAGGTTGGCATACAGATCTATGGGGCTCAGCTGTGCCTCAATGTGTATTTGTGTGTGTGTGTGTGTGTGTGTGTGTGTGTGTGTGTGTGTGTGTGTGTGTGTGTGTGTGTGTGTGTGTGTGTGTTTGTCCAGCAGAACTTATGTGCCTGAGGCCTCCAGATTCAGATCAGTCAGTGCTGGCACTAACAGATCCTCCGCTGGGACCCAGGTCAAAGAAATATCTGCAATGGACACTAGCTGAGTAATGTATTTTTACCAGTGTTTTTTTTTAAACGTGCACTCGTCTAGCATCAATAAATTAACTTCAGCAGCTGTTTGAATTTTTTAATGAAATTAACTGAAAGGGACATGACCCTAACTTTATTGTATGCTTGTGCACAGGTGGAGATGCTTTGAGATAAAGTCTAACATTAGCATGCTAACATGTTAATGTTTAGCAGGTAGAATGTTCACTTTGTTCTTAGTTTAGCATGTCAGCATTCTAACATTTGCTAAATAGTACAAAGTACAACTGAGGCAGATTAGGTATTTCAGTCTGGACCAACCAACAAACCAACATGGCCATCCATAGAGCCATGCCGTTAGCTTAGCTAAACAATGTTGTTGTTTTCATTGTAATTTCTTCAAAGGGACCTTTAATTTGCTGATTAATCTCTTCATAATATTTAGATGTTTTTGAGTTTAACCTCTATAGCTTAAAATGCATCTGAAGCTAGAAATGTTACCTTTATAACAGTAATCAGTCTAGTGAAACTAAACTTCTTCTCAATAAACAAGGCCAGTAAGCATTTATTGCTGCAATAATCTTACAAAAAATGCAAAATCCTAAAGAGTTCATGAGATCAAAATTTGGTAGATCTTTCACACCCTGTCGACAGAGGGACATCAAACTCAGAAACCAACATACTGTCAGTACTCACAGAAAAATAAAAACGATTAAAGGCTTTCCAGTACACAGAGGGATAGTGAAAGGCAGCAGCAGTAATGTGACAGCAGTGTCTGACCAGTGCTCTGCAATGAAGTGCAGTGAAGCTTATTTTTTATGAGAGGCTAAGTTCTTGTTGTTCCAGTCTCTAGTCAAACACACTGAGTGGAGCTGTTCTGTAAAAAGGATGAGACTGATACAGCCAGCCACAGCTATGCTCATAATATGTAATTGAAACTGAAGCAACCCATTAATGTGAACCCTTATTCCCCTCATTAAAAACGGATTTGTTCATTACATACCCCCCCCAAGCCCAAATCAAATATGTTGAATATGCAAAGCAGTAAAATATATTATGTTTTAATCTGGCAAAACAAAGAAAGAGTGTGATATATGCTTCGGTTTATGGCTCAGTGGGATACATATCACTACCAGACTTGATGATTGTCTTGAGTGCCCCACAGCAAGTTTTTATCAAGCTCTGTGAATCAGATAATATAATAATAATACGTTTATTTGATATAGCACCTTTTACAGACAGTCACAAAGTGCTTCACATGATAAACTTACATGATAAAAATAAAAATACAGTAGGATCCAACAGAAAATAAGCAAGGAAAAAATAATTGATTAGATAAGAGAAAAGCAAGACAAGACAAGTCCCCTGACATCAATATAAAAGTTTAGTGACCATGAAACTAAAATCCTCTTGCTGTGAATCAACAAAGCTGTGCAGCGAAAACAAACTGTGTCACGCTTCAGTTGATTGAGTTCCCCAGAGTGTTGCTCCTGTATCAGCTCCTTGAGTTGATTACATCAGAACCTAATTAGACCTTCTGTCCTCAACCTAGAGTGTTTACTGACATTTATGGGAGGCCAGATCTACCAATCGTTAATACTTCCTGGAATTTGAAAGTGCCGACTGAACAGAAGCTTAATTATTTATGATCCTTTCTGTGCCCCATGGCTTGATTGGTAAATAGCTCTCTGTTGAGCCATAATATCACTGATCATGCCATCTTCCAACAGGCTGTGATACATAGAAAGTGTTTTGCGACATCGCTGTGAGCTACTGCCTGCCCAGACATATGGAGGGACAATATGGTTGTAAATATTATGGTATAAGGACAAAAAGGATATGGGTAATTAAGAGTCTTGAAAGCTGTTGGTGAAAATGCAGCCTGTGTATCTCTTCCTGTCCTCACCTGTCCTTCACAAAAAGATGTGCTCAATCATTTGGAGCAGGGTCAAATAACACACTGTGCCATAAGTTTATTATTATTGCTTGTCTAGCTTGACTCTGCCCACTTCATTTTCTCAACAAATACAAACAGACATCGCCCTTCCGCCTGATCTCCTTGACAGTGTTAGTGCTTGATTTTGGCATGAAAGCAATCCTACTGTACCAAGCAAGCTGCATTACCTTGTCCAAACAGCACAGCCCTGCAGCCCTTCTCTTTCACTTCAACTCTCACTTTTTCTGCTCAGAAGGTGTCAGTCTGGTAACAAGCAACAAATAACAAACAGCATTTTCTGTGTCCTGGATGAACTGATTTCTGCGGGGCAGCGGAAATAACCTGTACTTATCAGCTTATAAGTAAAATTAGCAAACAGTAACACATCCAGCAGACATCGGGCTACATAAACATTTATTTTGGATAATATTTTTTGGCTACCCGATAAATATGAACATTTTGCTCTTTTTTTGGTCCCCACCAACTTCCTGAGAGAAATATCTGGCTTTTTAGCTGCTAAATACTCCACTATGTTCTCTAGTTAGTCTCTGCCTTTCTGTATGCATGTGTTTATCATAGCTTTTTCACTGACAACAACTGCCTACTGCATCTGGAAACAACACTGATGAAAGACTGAACCAAAACAGTGAAGTCACAGGCAGTTTAACCAAAACAATGAGCTGAAAGCCACTAAAATGCTCCGTACAGCTGAAGGGAATCTGATGATAATTTTCGGTGTGTTCATCACTGAGAGCAACCCCTTTCACATAGAAGTAGTAATGTGATCCATTGTTGATATAAAAAATAATGATTATAACTGCTTTAACCAAGTAGTGTGAGTTGCCTTGACAGACCAGAAAACTCTCATACATGAACGTCATAGGTCATTTTTGAAAAAAATAAAATGAGCTCCTGTTGAGCTGACATGCTTTCCAGATATTTCTCACTCCTCCTATCTATCCTCCTTACCTTAATCCCCTCCTTTCTCTATCTGTTCTCCCCTCCCTTTGCCCCTCTGTCCTCCCTCCCTCCATTCCTGCTGTGCTTCCTTTAATACCTTCCTGTAGCCCAACATCCCTCTCCTTCCAACTTTACTTCCTTCCCCTCTCTTCTTCTTCCTTCCTCTGTTCTTCCATCCTGCCATTAAGCCTCTTCCCACAGCCATCCAAACACAGCATTAACTTGAAACCTTATGGGCGCTGCCATCTTCACTTGATCCTTTCCAGTTTTATTGCAGAAAGTTGTAGCCCAGTGTTATCCTCAGCCCAGGGCTGAGTTTTTTCCAAAACTAATTAAGTGTTCATCCTTTACATTTGGATTGCCTTGTTCAAGTTCAGGGCCAGCTAGCTCGGGGCTAAAAGCACAGTTGGTCCACTTAAACGTGCCTTTGTAAGATAGTCCAGATTGCTGGGCTACACTGGTTCTACATTACATTATGGTTAAAGTGAATTTCATCATCCTCCATAATGAACAGATGTTTTCAAGAACAGGTTGTCTTTTGAAATACATGTACAGTTGTGCTCATAAGTTTATGAACCGATGCTAAAGTTGACTAAAAAGAGGAATAAAAAAACAATCTTTTGGAAATTGATCTCAATGCCTTAATTAAAAAAATGAGGTAAAATCCACCCTTTAAGGACACCAATTTTCTTTGTGAATGAATGTATTGTAAAGAACAACAACTACTGGCCCGATTTTCATGAAACTTGGTGGAAGGGTAAGCATGGGCCAAAGAAGAACCCATTACATTTTGGAGCGGATCCGAATCAGGCGAATACACAAATGATTTTTCACTTTCGGTAACCTTGAAAGAAAGGGAATTTGGGCTGCATTCATGTGGTCTTGGAATAATTGAAAAAATTAGTTCTCAACTGGGAAGATTCACACTGTATTAACATTGTGAGGTAGGGCATGCGTTGGCGGATGTCTGCCCTCTGCGAGTGCCCTTCTAGTTACTGTATGTAGTGCATATGCATATGGTATTCCTTCACTATGATCTTTAACGGTGCTGACATTAGTCTGCCCCCTCTAACTACACTCGAGAACATCAAGTTAATTACATCAGCAGAGAGAGAAGAAAATAATATACTGAGAAAAGTTATGCTCGGCACAATTATATAACTCCTTTCTGCGAGCTGTTTTCTGTGTGCATATTTTAATAATTTCAACAGCCAGGCCGCCTTTGATGCATAACTTATCAGGGCGCCAGAAAGGACTTAAAAAGACTAAACAGCAGACTAAACTAAACTGTGCTAAATTAAAGCACAAAGCAGGTCACTGCTACTACAGACTGTAACTGCTGAGTGGTTGCTTTGTAGAAATGAGTTGCATGCTTTCAGCATCAAACTGTTCTTCCAAACAACTCTCACTGAATCTAAAGCAAACCCCACGTTCTATGCTACACAGTTATTCTAATCATCATCTTTGTGATTATAGTCATTGTCATAGATCTTTGGATGGAAGGATTAGAGTCACATACGGGTCACAGATTCTTTCAATAGAGTGAAGCTCCTACCTGGTCAGAATCATTACTCACTCTGGATTAAAAAGTCCCTAAAATGTAAACTGTTGACTGACTGGTTTGTGTTAGAGCGGAAGACCTTAGGCAACATAAAACTATGCAATGTCACACAGTACTTCATTCGAAATGGAAACTTTTCTGAGGCTATGTTGTGGAAAAATCGGCAATGTTAGTCAACAAAACCTACAGTGTTTAAGTTTTATGTCAGCACAAGCAGCTGACCTCAGTTAGTCATGTGCTGAGCTTGTTGCTGTCACAGTTTCGCATCATTTTCACAGCACAAGGGTTCATCCTTTTCTTCTCTTTGCTTGTTACATGAACAGCCTGAGCATTGTTGGGTTCAGCCAGAGGCACAGCACCACATAAGGCTGGGCTTTAACATATAATCAGTACGATCTTTTGAACCCTGCAGGGGTTAGGCCAGCAACAAACAGTTTAGCTTTTAAAGTTTAATTTAATTGTGTCTCTCTCATTGTCCTCGATGGACTGAGCAGGTTTAGTGGACTTACAGCCCCTGAGAGTCATTCCAGAGACTTGCATGGTTTTACAAATACCTGGAAGATAGAAAATAAAATGGGACTTGATAAATCACTTATAAATCACTGAGTAAAAAAAATTAATTCCAGGCTTTTCTCATCACTTTGTCAGTAGTGTGTGTAAGAGAGAGAGAGTATAAACTGTGTGAACGCTCCATCAGCTGGGAGTTATGGTCACTCTGGCCTGTCATAATATCCTCTCTCTGACTTCATGCCCTGAGATTGCCATTCACATTGTGTGTGTGTGTGTGTGTGTGTGTGTGTGTGTGTGTGTGTGTGTGTGTGTGTGTGTGTGTGTGTGTGTGTGTGTGAGTGTGTGTGTGTTGGGGGACCCAGATGGCTGCTGGCAGACTTAGCAGCATGTATTAAAGGAAATCATATGAGACAGTGCATGCTTATCATTCCATTAATACACTTCAGAAAGAGTGCCTGATACACGCACACACGCAAACACACACACACACACACACACACACACACACACACACACACACAAACACATAAACATGCACACACATGTACTGCATGTACATCAGTGTTTTCGGACTTGATCCTCTTTCCCATGAAATGTTTGATGGTTCTTTGACAACAGTATTTCCCAACCTTAGCGCTGATAATTGTTGTTAAGCCAAATTCATGGTACATTTTGACACCGTTCCAGATTAACCCTTTCAGTCCCAGCAACACACTGGTGTTCCATTCACTGTTCACAGTAAATGAACTGATTGGTGTATCTCCTTGTCATTCAGCATGTCCATACTTGTTTTGCTTTTGAGCAAAATTAGTAATCATGATTGATTGTAACCCCTCCTTATGTATTGTTATGGCCATCCAAGCAACACGTGTGCATCAAGTTTGTGTGCATCATGTTGTTGTCCGTTTAACCTCACAGATTTCATTTATTAGTTAGATTACTGTTCTGTGAAGACCTATCATATTTGACACCTTCAGATTTCTAATAAATGCATTTGTTTTTAGGTGAACCCTAAATTTGACATGTATATAATCCTTGTATATATCTTTGTTGCAATTCTTAACATTAAATGTTTTCATTTTTATTTTTTTTTAAAACTCACTGGTTATGGTGAAAAATACATTTTTGGTTAATGTTATTTGATAAAGTAACTAACTTGTGCTGCAGTTGCAAATGCTCACTTAAGCTCCCTGGATTGTAACTGTCCAGAAGTCATCATCCATCGCCTCTGTGATCTCCTACTGCATGCATCTCTGGTTTGTGCTCTGCAGCCTTCTCAGCTCTCTGCTGGTTCTTCTCTGCTGAGTCCATGCCATCCTGAGTCTGGAAGCCCTCTCTCTTCAGTCAGCACCTACTTTAGCTCTTTGGCTGCCACCATGACAAGCACCGACCACCACCTTCTGGCCACAGAGTGATGCAGCTGCTTCCATGATAGAGGTTTTGAACAGGGTCCATGCAGGCTCCATCTGAAGAGAGATGAAAGATAAAGTAAGTCTGGATAGAGTCCTCTAGGTATTTGCAACTAAACCCTCAATACATTCGGGCCTGTTGGGGCCCAATAACCTGATTCAAATCATCTGTTGACAGTCAAGCACTATTTCCCCTGTATGTCCAAAACAGTCAGTGTGGCTCTTTCTGATGAAACAAAGTAATTCATTGAGCATTGGCTCTGGTACAATAAACCCTTAACAGCCATCACAGCATGTTATACTCAATCAATAGCTAAAACCAAATAACGCGGTTTCCCCTAGGTAGGCTATGTGTGCAGAGATAGAAGCAACTACTTTGAAAGACTCAAGTTTTTGATTGTCATATGTACTACGATTACAGCAGTCGTTGAGTTGAAGCCCCCTTCAACAATTGCAATTAAATATGTATAAAAGAAAATCACACAAGTTAAAAAACAATGGCAATCAGCTCAGACTTCAGCTCATAATCTTTAAAATCTCTAAATCTTGCTTTGTTCACATTTACAAAAATACTAGAAGAAAAACCATTACAGCAATTTAGTCTGATTTGTATTTTACATGTCATTTTACAGTAATCCCATGTAGGCCTATTATCATGAATAAACACGCAACACAGACACTCAGGCTTCAGAGTCTCATACAAATGGTGGCATTTGTTGGAAAAAGAGGATATGTTTCTGCGGCTTAGTGGCAGCCTGGTACGTCACACAGCAAGATACAGCACTGTGCTGTTTGTGCACGCACACGGCCGAGACATGCACTGTGAAACGAATAATGAAGCTGGAAGAGAGAGATGAGGGTGGTGATTTAGCAGAAAAGAGAAATGAGGAGAGAAAAGAGGATTATGCTACAAAGTCAAAAGTTGTGTGCACATTAGGAGAAGTGCTGAAAAAAGTTTGGAGAATCGTAATGGAAAAATACTTTTTTTGTTGTTGAATTACTGTGTGTGTGTGTGTGTGTGTGTGTGTGTGTGTGTGTGTGTGTGAGAGAGAGTGTGTGTCTTAGGGATTTTATCTCCTGTAAATTGTATTTTTGATACCAACCCCCCCACACACACACACACCCGCCCAACCCCCCCTTACTGTGTGCAGAGTTTAGCCCAAATAGCTTACATAACTCAGAGAGCATAACCCAGGACTAAACACACGAATATAGTTAAACAAGAACACACACACACACACACACACACACACACACACACACACACACACACACACAGACAGGACAAGGCCCTGTGGCGCCATCATTCTATTTTCGCTCCCGTTCCCTGAACAGAACCCATGCTGTTTTGTGCTCAGAGGGGTGATCCTAACTACAGACATACGATGCATGAAGGCCTCCCTTTGTCTGTGCAGTGGTCTATCTTTATGTAAATTTTTTTCAGCACTGTGGCTCAACCACTGTTAGCTTTCTCACTGGGCATAATAATACAATCCACACAGTTGTGCATGGACATACATTTTATGAAAGGCGCACACAGATAGGGCTTTGGTGTGGCTCACAATCTTTAAGAGTAATTTTTAAACCAGAAAATGTAGTAGTATTCAGTTTTCACTACTTTTGTGACCTACAGGTGATGACAAATTCCTGTGTATCTCCAAGAGCCAATCCAAGCAATCACTATGCTTTCCTGTAAAAACAAATAGACACTGTACATGTTTATTACAAGATACACTTATCATTTATCATCATTATCTCTTGACTTGAGATATACAACACAGTTAATGAATGTGATTTACTCACATTAACCCCTCCCAAAATTATCATCAGCGTCTCACCACCACCGCCACTGGTGGCGGTGGTGGTGGTGGTGGCTGCTGATTCTGATGAGGCTGATGGTGCCGAAGAATGTGCAAAGACTGTCGGTGAAAGGAAGGTGGAGGGGTGCTAGGGTGATTAGATTTTAAATAAACCTCTGAGAGATGCACACAGTTTGTGAACACAACATGAGTTTGCAATGACAGTTGTGTCCTGGAGTGGGGAGGACCAAAGAGGGGATTCAGACGTCTATGAAATACGCAAACACAACACTGTTGTGTCATCTGTGCTCCTGAGGGAGGAGAAAAAGATGAAAAATAATAGGGAGATAATGTAGAACGATTTGCTCTCAAAATGTTTAAAGAGATAAGTAATAATTTAGAAATGTATGCCATTGTGTCAGAAGAGAAATGTGTCTGCCGGCACTCCTGCTACAGCTGCCTTTACAACGTTTATAATCTGATCATAACATTGAGCACCTTCTACCGGTGTATAAGACTTTGTTGAGGAGGGAGAAGGTGCACAAAAGACAGGTGAAGGTCTGGAATGAAGATGCCTCTCTTGCTCTACATGGGTGCTCTGACTGCACTGACTGGTTTCAAGTCTTTGTGCTAAGCTAAGCTAGCCAACAGCTGGCTCCAGCTACATACTGTACAGACATTAGGAGAACGGGATCAATCTTTTCATCTGACTCTCTGCAAGAAAGAAAATAAGTGTATTTCCCAAAAAATCTAACTATTTAGCTTAAACTATAGAAGCTTACTCTACTGTTTCATTCAATTACAAGCAGATCTGGATGAGTAATGGCTAACGGTATAAAGTAAAAATGCCTTTTTGTCTTTTTTCTCTATATGCTTGTCTCATTTTACCTCCGTCTTCCCCTCTACGTGTCTGTTCGGCTCTCCGTTTTTTTTCACTCTATTCCTACTCCCTCCCTCCCTCGTCGTCTTTCTTTGACTTTATCTTTCAGTCTGCCCATTTCTCACCAGCAGCAGACACACAGAAATTGGAGAACATTTTGTGTCTGACACCCAGCTTATCTCACAGATAAAATCACCATGGAGAGACTCAGGAGGAGGAGGAGGTGGTGGGTAAGAGGAAGACTGGAGGGAGGAAGAGAATAAATTACAGAAAAAGGAAAGAGAGGGAGAGCAAAAGGTAGAGGTATGAAAGGGGTAAGAGATGGTACAGGAGGGCGAGGCTGATGAGAAAGATTGGAAAGAAAACATGACGATAAGGAGAGATTAGATCATTAGAAGAACAGTTCAAAGGCGAAGAAAGAGAAGATGGTGAAGGTAAAGAAAAAACAGTGAGGGCCCTGAAAGTGCCGTGAAAAACCTGATCAATGAATTAGGATTTTGTCATTTTACATTTACCACTGTTATTTTTCAAAAGATGTCAAACCCTTAACAATCAGGAAGCACCTTGAGCTGAAATCAGTGAAGTAGGAGAAGAAGAGCAGAGGAAGAGGAAGGGAGTGGTGAGAAGGATTGAGGGAGGAGGAGGAAGGGAGGGCCTGGGAGACAAGTGCTAATAGTAGATTAGTCACTCTAAAGATGCTGTGGGCTAGTGCACCACTAGTCACTCTCTGTGTGTGTGTGTGTGTGTGTGTGTGTGTGTGTGTGTGTGTGTGTGTGTGTGTGTGTGTGTGTGTGTGTGTGTGTGTGTGTGTGTGTGTGCATAAGCCGACAGATTGAGGAATTTGCCCCTTAATCATTGTACAGTTTAATTAAACCTGATTGACTTGATGAACGTACACACACACACACACACACACACACACACACACACAGTGCTGCAGGGCAAGTCAAAGTAAAAAGTCAAGGGCTTTATTGTCCCTTACAGAGAAATTGGTTAGCAGCCAGGATTCATACACAAAACACAGGATATACTGTAGTTTACAGAGTGGTTGGAATTTCTTCAGTGTCCAGGTCATAAGAATGAGCAATCTGAGCAATATAAGCAATTTCGGCAAATGAACAATCTAGTAAATCCAATTTTTAATTGGAGGAAGGAATCATCACACAAAGATACAAAGTCACTGACCACAGGCCCATACTGGTGCTCCCTTCCTTCAAGGAGACTTACGATCATGGAATCATCTGCAAATTTGACAATGTGTTTGTATGGTTGCCTCGTCTGTCGTTAGTATACAAGATGTAGAGATGCTGGTGTGGTTAACTTTGGACAGAGCCAGGCTAGCTGTTTACGCCTGTTGCCAGTATTTCTGCTAAGCTAAGCTAAGCTAAGCTAAGCCAGTAAAAGTAATATTTAGTCCCTGCATCTGTCCTTTTTTAGGCTAGGACAGCTAGATAGTCGTTGTCTGATTGATTGTGCAGTAAAGGAGAGGAGGAGAGAGTTGCCATGGGGACGAGGAGCAGGGCCTTTTTCCTTTTTTTCTTTTCTTTTTTTCTCTTCGAGGACCAGTAATTGGTGATAAACTTAAAGGGAGGGGCTGGAGGCTGGTAATCACAACGGCTTTTGCAGAACTGAAGAAGGACTGCAGGACTCAGGACGTGTGTGTGACACAAAAGACAGTTTGTGTGTGTTAAAGGCAGAGAAAGGGAGACACACGTGTGTGTGTGTGTGTGTGTGTGTGTGTGTGTGTGTGTGTGTGTGTGTGTGTTCTTGTTTAACTATATTTGTGGGGTCCAAAAACCGGGAGTCCAGTTTACTTGTGGGGTCTGGACAGCTTTGTGGGTCCAAAATGCTGGACCCCACAACTTTAAAGGGCTGTTTGAGGGTTAAGACTTGGTTTTAAGATTAGGGTTAGAATTAGGTTATGGTTAGGGTTAGGATAAGGGTTAAGGTTAGGCATTTAGTTGTGATGGTTAACGTTAGGGTAAGGGGCTAGGGAATGCATTATGTCAATGATGAGTCCCCACAAAGATAGTGAAACGCACTGTGTGTGTGTGTGTGTGTGTGTGTGTGTGTGTGTGTGTGTGTGTGTGTGTGTGTGTGTGTGTGTGTGTGTGTGTGTCAGCTGGAGGTGACTGAAGACAAGGTGTTAATGAAATGTACCAAAAGAACTGTTCAGATGAACTGCATCCAGCTGAGAGATGCTCTCACTTGAAGGTGAGAGAGCAGGCAGTGTATGTGTGTTTATTGTACGCAGGGGTTCGGTGTTTCTGCTCAAAAACCAGGAGAAAATTACTGGAGATAATGGCTTCTCTGAGATTTGAGATTCTCCTGCAAGACATCAACATCAGAAACTGTTTGTCTGTTCCGCCAAAACAATCTCACCTCACAGTCCATTTAGTAGCTGTTGTGGAGCTTTTGATCATTTGATCATTTGTCATGGGATTGTAGATGTTCAAATTTCCATTCTTCTGAGCACTTTAAGGACTAAATAGGTTGTGTTTGTCTGTTTGATGACTGGATACAATCATCAAATCCTAAAGTTTGCAATATATTTAGCTATAATTATTATTCAATTAAGGTCAAGTTGGGGACCCCGGATAAGCGGACGAAGCTGGATGGATGGATGGTCAAGTTGGGGGTCCTGCAATAAATATTGTATATACTGCAATGTCTCTGTTTTAATTCCATGCAGGGACATTTTGTTGCATGTTTTCCTGTCCGTATCTCGACTATAAACAATCCAAAAATGGCAAAAATATTTTAAGTAACCTCCAGCTGTAATGATATTGTAGCATCCAAGGAGGTTATGAAAATCTTCCTATAGGCATGCATGGAGGCAACACGTTTATGTACATTAGTCTCCATACGTGTTGGTTTGGTGAAGGTCTGTTACTGTACTAATGCTGTACATCAATTTTGCCATTTCAATATGTTTGAAACATACTGTATGTTTGATAGGTAAACATGTTAAATTAAAATCAATATTTTGCATCTGGCTGCTGACCTGAAGGAGTTGATGTAATGATCTGCATCAATTAGTTAATGTCTTATGTAAACATAATTTGGCTCATTTCTGCGTCAGCATTTCGCTCACTAGCTGCAAAGTCTCTTGGGATAAACTCTCTCATCTCTCCAGCTGCCATTATCTCTCCACCATCTTGTTGAGAAGTTCTCTTTGGTTAAAGTGGCTCCCGATCTCAAAATCACTTTAACTGAAAATGATGTTCACCTCAGTTTCATTGATAGGCAATGTATACCTCACAATTCAGAAAATAGAAAGTTAGCACAGAGAAGAGTTAAACATGTTTGTTTTTTTCACAGTACACAGAAAAAAGAATACTGTACCCTCATAACTGACTACATTTTGCTTTGCATCTAATGCCTTAGAGATTTTACAGCATCACATTCTGTTTCTGCATGAGCCCCGAAAATAATTCTGAGTATGACAGAACAGCTCTGATTTATTTTTATTTTTTTGATCTCTCACGTCTCAAGTTATTTGAGGATCCAGTGACAAAGAACCAAAGTCTTCGCAGAAGGTAGAAGTGCTTCCCCTCTCACCTGCACACGTCTCGTCACATCTCATCAATCTCTCTGACAGCTGCTTCAGTCAACGCGTGCTGCTGAACTTGATGTAACAGACAAGAGAAAGAAAAGGCGCACGCTGCTTTAGCGTGTGAACCTCCTGACGCAGCTTGATACTACGAGCACAGCCTACTGATCTGAAGTATAACATTAAATAAAATACAGCATGATAGTCAAAATGCTGCCAGGATCAACACCTTTGATTTGATCGGTTGCTTGCTTGGCTGGTTTCCTTCACAACACAGCAGAAGATTTCTGAGGCTGAAATGATTTTGTTTGGGTTCAAAAAGGAGAAAACATGTTTAGAATATGAACTGAATAAACAAGTCCGATCAATTATATCTGCAAAAGATATAAGAAGAAGTAAAAAAAGTTTTACTGTGGGTGGCAGAAGGTTCAGGGTAACAAAGCCAGGAGGCAGAGTAATTATCCAAATCTGGACTGATGCCTCATGCAGCTAAACACTGCAGGTGGATGTAAAAGGTGCAATGAAGGACACAAGGTATGACAGATAAACATGATTTATAGGTTAACATCTACTGGTAACACTTAATGTTAACACTTAACATAAGAATTGCATAGTAAATTACATACATTTCTTAAGATGTGTGCTATGTAAATGCTAAGCTGACATGAATTACTGATGTCTGTGAAGGTTTTCAGTTCGTACTTTATCAAGGGAAGGGTTAAACTCAAGGGCAGTTAGACTTGGTAACGTCTGTTATAATGCCCTCAACCCGACACACGCTTCTTCAATTGCTGATGTAGTTCAGGCAGAACTTCACATTTGAGAAGCTTCCGCGTCTGCTGATGCAGCACAGCATGCAGTGAAAGCCAATTTAAGTGTCACTCACTCACACTGTTCCTGTTGCCCGTGTACTCTGAGTGGAAATGAAGGAAATTGGTTCACCCAGGTGGATGTCTAGATTTCTGTGGGAGGCTGAAATTGCCCCTCCTATTGTTTGTCTGCTTCAGGATTTGTGGCATACTGTGCTCAATGAAAATATTACATTTTTGGGAGCTAGCAGCTGGGCTGGCAGGTCCTGGCAGTTGGCAGGTCCTGCCACCCTGCAGGTCCGCACCCAAGGTTTATCTCCTCAGTTTAGACTTCATCTCCGTCTTCCATTCGTTCCTCATCTATCGTCATCCCTCTGCTTTATGCAACTGCTGCTATGACCTATGTAGTAAAGGCCATTTAGGTGTGTGTGTGTTTGTGTATGTTTAAGCGTCTTCCTGTGTGCGTTTTTCCCCGTGTGGGTGAGTCCCTCGCGGGGCTATATATTTTGTGTGTTTGTGTGTGTGTGTGTCTCAAGGTACAGAGTGACCCCGATGTGTCAGCTCTGCTTAGAAGAATGGAGAGCTGGTAGACCACCGTGAGGGCTCTCCCTATGATCACTATCCTGACATTTTTCCTCGAAGCACATCTTCAGTAGGCTTCCATTTTATGTAGCATGACATTGCCATGAAGCCTGCAGGCTTTGCAGAACTTCCTGCCCCTATAGATTTGTGTGTACAGTCTATGTCCATGTGTTATGGGTTGTGTACGTGTCTAAACTAGTTTTTACAGTTACCCTGTAGGACAGATTAGAGTTTGACTGTGTGTGTGTTTGTACATTCATTTTATAAAAGCACTGATGAAAAACAAGTGGATTACCGTGAGAGCATAGCAGAGCTGGAGGGCATCAACCTTTTGGAAAAACACTTTTATAATTATATGCATGTTCAGAAAGACACAACATGCACACACAACTAGCTGAATGCGTTTATTAGAGTTTCAGAGATGCAAAATCAGTAAAATGCAGAGTAACAGAATAAGTAAAGCAGCAGAGAGAGAATAAACACTGCTTATAAAAAGTATTCACCACATCGTTGGACTTTTATACTTTTTAGTTTTACTACATTGAATCACTGATGTACTACAAAGGTTTGGACAGTGATCACTGTAAACAAAATATATCTCTACAAACTTCTACAAATGTATCCAACTTAGTAACAGAAAAGAATGAATCAAGTTCATCCACCATGGCTGCAGTGTTTTCAGAAGTCGCATAAAAGTGGGTATTCCAGGTGTAAAAACTTGGTTAAATATATCTGACAGGTGACTAAAAGTGCAGCAAGATCCATCTTGAAATTTTTTCAAGAAAATGACACAATTGGAAATCTGCCTAGAACAGCTGACTGTGTAAAAAGGGCACAAACCTCAAAATGTCTGCCAGAAGGTATACAGGAGACTGTGAAACTAAGTGGAGTGAGATTATACTGTCTGATGAGGTTTAGTTAGCTAGTTAGTTTTAGTTATATAATTAACGCTATAATTGTCCTAAGCTTAATTCCAGAATTAGGCCTGTTGTAAACTGAAATTGATTTGATAGGACTGAAAACCTATGCAAACTTTTATTTTGTGATTCATATTTGTACCTAATTCTCTAATGATCAGCATCAAAAAAGTACATATGGTGCATCCCACGATTCAATGTTAAAAACAATCAAACATGAAGTACATGGAGGGGATGAATACTTTCTATAATGTATTTATGTTACTACACAGTGGTCTTTTTTCGACTCCTGCTGAGGTCTGTGCTAGAGGGTAGACGCACACGCACACACACCTTAGCTAAACGTCATGATGTCTTACCAGCAGAGGTGGAGCTCACTACAGCACAGCATCTAGCGTCCTCTGCTGTCCAAATAAATAAGAAATCTTTACAACTGAGAAAACCTACAGGCAACACTGAGCTGGGCAGTTCAATGCCCTTGTTAAGGCAACTAGCCAATTGTTTTATGGCTCCCCTTTTGACAAAATATATACAGATTTGGACCCAGTGGAAAAAAATAATAGATTATAATGCACTTTAATTTGTTTCTTGTGCTTACAGGTGTTTCAGTGGAACTTCTGCACCCTGTTTTGATGAACAAACTATAATGATACACTGTTACAACAATTCTAAGTTGTGCAAAACAAACAAAAAAAGATGTTTATTCCGATGTGACTAATTCATAATCTAAAAATTAATAAATACTGCTGGTTAATGACACAACTGCCCATGTATGTACATATCATGTTTACCTAAGCACCACAGGGTTCAGAAAAGGACCTACAGAGAGGAGACAGTGCTGGGGATAGAAAGAGAGCGCACAGCGAGAAAAGATAAGACTACTGATCCGGCCAGGGCTAAATACATTGTTTTGAATATGGTTGATAATGTGATTCAGAACAGGGGAAAATAGTGAATGAAGTGCTTCTCTTATTTAACCTCATTTTCCAACAGTGTTTGGCAAAAGCCAAACTGTGACTTCAGCTCATACCCCTTGTTCCTTCATTTCCCAAAAGACACAATGTCTTATGTTAAAACTTGCCCACTCACAAACACACTTACTGTACACATATTCACACATACTACATGCACACTTGTGCATATATGCAACTCTGACCAAGGAGTGCAGGCAAATGTCCTGCAGAGTAACAGACATGGATCCATCACCTGTCATTTCTCAGCTTTTCCTCTCAGTCCCGGTCTTGGCCCTTATGGAACAAACTCTCAGGATTATCCCCACAATTCTTTGAGCAATAGTACAGCAAAAGAGCTGAAAACATCACAAGTCAATAAACTTCAATCTTATATTTAATTGTTAAGCACTCAATGCTAGTGCCTAGAATAATAAGTCTTTTCTGAAACACATTAAAGAAATAGACTTCTCTCAGAATGTATTTCATACATCAAAGCAATGCAGCCATTGAGTCACATGCCACTGACCACTGGAAATAGTGGAACGTTGGGCGCAGACGAGTGATTGTAGTCCATCAAACTGTCACGCTTTGATTTTAAATGCCACCGCTCCCAGCTGCTTCTACTGTACATCAAGTCAAGTAAAATTGTTTTGGGCAGGGAGACCAGTGTAGGTTATATTTGACATGTAATCCTGTTTGTCTGTTTATTTTCTGGTCCAGGTCATTTTCAAAAGGAGCAGATGGCAGTTGAAGGCCATAATCCACATACAGTACGAGTGTTCGCCATCCTGGCCTTTCCTGTCGCAGAATGATGTCGTCACTGGAATGTTTAGAGGTCATCTGAGATGTCAGACTGTCCGCCCTTTAAAGAACAGAAATTCAGAAAGTTAGGCATTTAAACCAGTGCCCTCATATACTAAACTTTGTATGAATTTATCTGTTTTATACAGTAAAGCAAACTTAAACTACATAGTCAATGCCGCTTTCATCCCTACATCTAAAACCAGTTTCACAACCCCCCGGACTGATCCATTAATTATTTTGTCTATAACATGTCAGAAATGGGTGAAAAATGCAAATCAAAAGTTCCCAGAGCCCAAACTGACCTCTTTAAATTGCTTGTTTTGTCAGACCCACAACGCAAAACCCAAAGATATGAGACAAGCCGCATGCTCACATTTTAGAAGCTAAATTTAATTTTTGCTTGATAAATAACAATTAATGATTTATCAAAATGTAATAATTTTCTGTCACTCTGACAAAATAGCCTCGGGAAAGAACTTACTTTGGTGGAACATGTACATTCAAAATTTGTTTTAGTCATGCAATGCAACAGAAAACTCAGATAGAACAGGTAGTCTAGCTAGCTGTGTGGATTCACCCTGCAGAGATCTGAGGAGCAGTTAACCATAGTCCTCAGAAATCCACCGAAGTTCCAACACAAAGAAAGCAGAAGGTACCGGACATCCGGTCGAAAAGAATGAAATCTGGCGGAATTTCCGGCGGCAATGGAGCAATCCCGGAAGTGGAACGTCGTGGCTATAGACTACTGGGTTCATAACCCCGAGTTCATCATGTTTTAACAGCTATAGGTATAATACTGAACAAGTGTAAGCATCAAGAGAAAATAACTAACAGAGTAAGTTCCCATCTACTGTAATTTACTAACATTCACTGGTTTTATCATTGAAGACTCACATTTACATCAACCAATGAGCTTAGTGAAGCCTTTAAATTGTCTTACCTTGCTTGCAGCGACTATTATCGAACATCTCTAAAGAGCTGAAAAATAAACAACAATAGGTTATGACAGGGAGAGACAGAGCGAGAAACCAGGAGGTGTAGAAATAGAGGGAGGTGAAGACAGTGATGGACTGAAGACAGGAGAGAAATATAGGGTGAAAGAGATGAAGAGGGAGGAAGGTGGTGATGGTATGTCTAAACAGCAAGAGACAGAGAAAAGAGAGATGTGATATCAATATTCAAATGTCACAACAGTCATCATTGGATTCACCTTGAGTCAGAAACAGGAGCAGTCAACAATCCTCTCTTTCACTAACACACACACACACACACACACACACACACACACACACACACACACACACACACACAGTGCGTGGCACTATCTTTGTGGGGACCTGTCATTGACATAATGCATTCCCTAGCCCCTTACCCTAACCATCACAACTAAATGTCTAACCTTAACCCTCACCCTAACCATAACCTAATTATATCCCTAATCCTAAAACCTTAACCCTCAAACAGCCCTTTAAAGTTGTGGGGTCCAGCATTTTGGCCCCACAAAGCTGTCCGGACCCCACAAGTATACTGTATTCCCAGTTTTTGGACCCAACGAATATAGTTAAACAAGAACACACACACACACACACACACACACACACACACACACACACACACACACTTACTTCCATATTTAGTCTTTTATTTCACGTTGAAAATAACACACACAAACCTCCTCATCCCCCACATACACAAACATCTTACATAAATCCAGCTTCTGCTGCTGCCCCATCACCAAAGCAATCACACCTCCTCTCACACACTACCAACACATTTTTTATCCAGTCAATACACTGAAAAGACGAGGATCGATAGAACATATCTCGAAGGCAACAACAACCCTGGAATTGTGTTTTTGCCAATGAAAATAACGACAGACTGAGTTGAATTCTTATGTGCTGCTGCAGTCTGCAGCAAACTAATGAGAGGCATGTGATGGCTATAGAAACAGCAGGAGGAGACAACTGTATCATCAGATTGTGGACATTTGGTTGCATACCACCGAGACTGAGTGCACAGTGAATTATTTTGGATGGCTACGCTAAATTTCTCTATGAAAATAAGCAAGGGGTGATATTGAGGTTGTGGAACAGGTCTGGTTTAATGTCAGTGTGCTTGAAGTGTAGTCCAACAAACCAACTGTGATGTTTGTCAAACTCTTGCCAAATATACAACTCTGCAAGCTGATATGGCAGCAGTGCTGTGAAACGCGGTGTTTATCATAGTTTACTTCAAATGGGTTATTTTCGGTTTCTGTTGTTTTGTTGGTGTTTTTAAGCAATGTGTTGGCAGAGCTTCACCAAAATGATTTGTTTTGTTTTGAATCTGTTTTGACGGTTCCCAGGCCCAACCTCCAACAATATGATGATGCTTCTGTCTACTCCTCCTCACATCTGGATTCTCAAAACATTTTTAGACCTAGACACAAATTAGTGATTTATTCTCTTGTCCTGGAAATCCAGGCTCATGAAAACACTTTATTTAACACTATATTTTTGGAATAAAAACACAGTTTAAGAACCCAGATCCTGTCATGATGATTAAATCAAAGATGAATCATGGAACAGAGATTATTGATTCTGCACAGGTGTAACCCCCAATTCCAGTCCTCCTTTTGGCAGGAGTAAACAAAAACAAAAAAAGACAAATGTTGAAAGACCACTGAATGTGCACGTTTTTACAAGACTGATGCCGTTTGTCATGCCCAATCATATATCTCAAATATTTAAAATAAGTAGAATTCTGAATAGACTTCTGTCATCCAAATGTAAGGTACATATTACACAACTAGCACACGGTCAGTGCAAAGTTGTTAACCTCAGTGAGGACCAAGGTTGAGGGTCTGAACCACCTGTTCAGAATGAATGTCTCTGATTAGCCAGTAGCTTTTGAGCTTCCTGGTTTGTCCTAGATTAGTCCCAGTGATTGGTAGGTTCACTCACAGCAAGCGGGTCTTGGCTGAAAGCTGCCACGCTGTTCCGCATCTCATTCTCACTGCCACGCAGGGGTATCAGTGACACATTACCATGACGCGTATCCGGCAACACGCGGCTTACTCGTGTCTGCTGGAGTCCATTCTGAGGCCACACGTTGCCATCATACTTTAATGACGAGTGGACACGGACAGAGGGAGAGATAGCAAGAAGAGATTTTACAATACTATCAGCAGGTTTAAGACATTTTTTTAAAGCATGTTGCATGGCATTTAAAAAAAAATCAAAGATATACAAGACATACATTTGCAAATAGCTGAGTTACAGAATGTCTGTAAAAAATGTGTATTAAAACCTGTCAACATATTGTTTGTGTGTGTGTGTGTGTGTGTGTGTGTGTGTGTGTGTGTGTGTGTGTGTGTGTGTGTGTGTGTGTGTGTGTGAGTGAGATAATTCACACCTGGATACTTAGAAAAGTAGCATACCACTCCCTCATTTCTGACTGGGTGTCACAGCAGAGATACCTGCAAATATATGGAGGAGTAAAAAGTGAGGGAGACAGTGTGATAAAATCAGGAGGTTGTGTGTGTGTGTGTGTGTGTGTGTGTGTGTGTGTGTGTGTGTGTGTGTGTTTTGAAAGAACCAGAAGAAAGAGAGGTATGCAACTGAAATTGACACATCCTCTCTTATGGCACCACAAGCATAAACACTGAATGTGATTCCTAATTTAAACTCCCAACAAGAGAGACACTGATTAGGACCTTTAGTGGTCGGCGTGTATGTGTGCCTGTGTTCGTGAGAAGTATATTTGTTCCTCTGTAATGTCTGTGTGTGCGTGCATATTCTGTGCCACTCAGGCTGCCGTCACATAGCCCTCCGAGTCATCAGCCATGACGTGGTGCTGAATAAAAAGGCTTTATTTATACAATTATTATTGTTATGAGCATAGATTCAGACTACAACAATTATTCAAATGCTCTCCACTGGCACACGACAAAACACTGATAGACTTGAGAACTGCACAGGACACACACACACACACACACACACACACACACACACACACACACACACACACACACACACACACACACTCCCTAGTTTGCATCATTAGGGCCAACACAGCTCATTAGTGCTTGTTGGGATTCAAAATAGGACAGTCACTCTAGTATAGCACGCATACCTACAGTGCAGTATTTGGTAATGTTCTACAATACATTTTCACTTTACACTTTCAATGCCATTACCTGGGCCACTAATATAAAAAAAAAACATTATCAGCTGCAGAAGAATTAATGCTGCTTATTTATCATCATGGGTTTCCATTAAGACACATCATGAAATTTACATAATATTCTGAAAATGTAAGTAAGCTTAAGTGCAGTGACTGCAAGAATATGCTGATAAAATTGGTGTTGAAAAAAAGTGTTTTGAGGGGATCGAAGCAATACCAGGACAAAACTAAGCAAAATTAAGTGCAGGTGGATAAGTAAGACTGGGAGAGAGAGCCACATGAGCACATCCTCATCCATTAATTTTTCAATTATTTCACTGTCTGCCTTATCTCTAACCGCTCTTCTCTCACTACGTTTTGTTTTACCTGCAGTAACTGCAAAATTTCTCACTTAGTATACAGTTTCTTTCCTTCAGCAAGTACTTTCCACTTCCTCCCCCTGACTTCTTTATATTTCTATCACATTCCCTCCCTCTCTTGGTTTCTTCCTCTCAGGTGTGTTTTTTTTTGTTGTTGCTTTAAGTGGCATGGCGATGGAGCGTAACCAAGAGATGATACTGCCTCCAGCATGACGAGAACAGCACTCCCATTACAACAGTGCTGATGTCTACTGCTGTTGACAGAGCAGAGGCCCACTGTGAACATGAACACAAGGACACACACACACACACGGATATACATATATATATATATATATATATATATATATATATATATATATATATATATATATATATATATATATATATATATATATATATATATATATATATATGTATGTGTGTGTGTGTGTGTGTATATATATACATATATATATAATAATATATGTGTGTGTGTGTGTATATATACAATGTTTATTCACTATATATAGTCATTTATACAATGACTATATACAATATATATATATATATATATATATATATATATATATATATATATATATATATATATATATATATACATATATACATATACACACACACACACACACACACACACACACACACACACACACACACACATACATATATAGAGGCATGGGTTACAGGTGTACACGTGTTTTTCCCTCTTGGGTGGATGCCTCCTTCTCCAAACTCTCATGCAGGGATCTGACCTGTTTTCTCTACATACATGCATATCAAAAATGTGATCATACTGCCACTAAGGGAAACAAATTAAAGTGCCAGATAAACATAAGGACAGCAGACATGTCAGAACGACCTTATAAGTTTGCACTGAAGGCTGCATACCACTAAAGCTGTAGTAGTGTTGTATTATAGTATTATGCTTTAAGTATTACATTTATTTACAAAGGAAAAAAAAACTCATTCTATTTCTATTTTATTTGCCATACTAAGTGACACTAGGGTGATAAATGAAAGTTAAAAGCTTGGAATAAACCACGTCTGCTTGTTGAAACTTAAAAACTATGAGCAGGACTGACCGTAGCTGTGAGTGCTCTGGACTGACAGCTGTGTATTTTATATAAAAAGGTCTATATGTGGTACATACAGAACTAGACATCTACTCACCACTGCTGTCTCTCTTGCTTCTCTTGTTTCTTACTCTCATGCACAACTGTCAGTCCCCAACTAGAAACACACAAAGACAGAAAGATGAAATGAGTTTAACAGCAGTACAATTATAAATGTCCCAGTGCTTATGATTCTTGTGCTTAGTATGTCCCCTAGTGGTCACTCTGTTTAAAAGTCTTCATGTATCCAAAATTGGAAAATGAATTATTTAACTTTAGCCTTTGGTTAATCCTTTAAATATAGAGTAAGTGGAGATACAGAAAGGGGTTTTAACCTGTGTACAGTTTAAAATGATTAATTTTAAAGTAAGCTCAGGGGCATTGACAGATTTGGATCAAATAAAAAAGACTTTTAAGTCCATTAAAAATACATCAAATTTCCTAAATTGGTGTGAATTTATTCTATTGATAAATGTTCTTTGGACTATTTCTAGCATTGATTTGCATTATTCAACCGATACTTAATTTCAAATATATACATATGTATAGCTCGTCTTCATCACCAGTGGTTTTATACTGTATATACACAGACAAAACTAGTCACACAGCTAAAGGCTTAAGAGATTTAAAAAAAATTTTTTTTATCTGAATTACAATTAAAAACATTGCATTTTGCTTAGTAGCTTATTAATACTAGCTCCTACCAGTGGTAATAGTGGTGCTTTACTCTTGAATACTAAGGCTATGGAAGTGGTGCGCAGAAGGTATTCCCTTTATGAGAAAAAATTTAAAAGGTAATCAGGCTTATACCTCTTAGCAAGAAGTGTATATTCTTAAAAAAAAGATTGGTATATTTTTTTTTTATAGCTCTCGCCATTCAGAGCAGCCACCTGTTGCTTTGCTACTCAGTAGTCGTGAGGAGGACAGGAAGTGGCATCAGTGCCACACTGCATGCACTCACCATGTAGGAGGACGGAATTTCTTCTTAATACCCAGGTAGACCTTTAGGTTTTTCACTGACCAATCACGTTCTGGACGGTTACTCTGACAGACAGAGAGAGACAGAAAACATAGTGAAGAGCCTATGAAGGAATGGGACAATAGAAAATGAGAAAGTCAAATTTGTTGAGAGTAAATCTGTCAATCTTACTCTGACTTCCTTGTACATTCTGAGAGAGCTGGAATTGAGGATGAAATATCGGTCGTGGAAACTTCCAGAAGACAGTCCCAATCCCAAGATGCTTCGCTCTTCTCTGAATTTCATTATTCCGTGTTTGGATGCATCCACTTTACTGGCTGGAGGGCAGAATGAGAGATTATTAGGAAAGACGAGAGGACTAACAGTGATTTAGAGAAAATCATTTTTATTGGTAGTTGGTTTGTGTGTTTACCCAGGTAGACCATCATCATCTCCATAGCAGGGTGTTTCTTGATGAGCAGATGGGAGTCTGTGCCAAAGGAGTGAAGGATGGGTAAGACTCGCTCCTGATAGTGCAGTGGACGTTCTGAGGGACGCAAAGTGACACACAACACAGGATGATATAAAAGGATCCGAAGTATCCTCAAATAATATGTTCACATAAACATTCTCAAACTTGACACCATGATTGACAGTGTACACAAGTTCTAGTAGCTATGAAAATGTTTTTGTGTTTCTATTTTAGCGAACAATGGAATGCAGATTTGGCACACGATGATGTCGCCTTACATCCTTTTAAGCAGTTTGTGCTTTATATGCCTACATACCAAAATCAAAAATAGCTTTGGATATTTTAGTAGTAAAACAAGTGGCAGACAGGACTCCCTCCAGCTCTTCTCATCACTCGTATGCTTTTTAATATCCTTTCTTTTCTCAGCATCATTCGTCCATCTCTTCCTGTAATCAGCATGTTGGTTTTCTGGCTAGTGATGGGAAATCTGCCAAATCGGTTACTGGCATTTGCTGAGCCACCTACAGGCTTCCTGGTGGGAAACCAGATGGCCCACATACCAGGCTCAAAACAAACCACGACACAGTCACATTGTTAGGAATGATCTTCTTGCCTCTGGAGATTGTGTGTCACTTTGAGTAGGTCATGCTGTGGGTTGAGTGGAGAGCACTTCACAAGCTTTGCATCACTGTGTTTGGTTCGCAGTGGGCATTTTTTTATCTTTCATGTTCATTTTACAAACCTATGTTGCTTTCCTAATCAAAAGAACAATAAATAATAAATGTGTATACAAGATAAGAAGAAAAGAAAAATCATTATCTGCATCAACATAAAAAAAGTTAGGTTTTGGTCAACTACTGTGTCTTCTCCATCTGTCTTCCCATCTTTCTTACCCATTTCCTCCTTGTCGCTGACCTCCCAGCAGCTCCAGTACTCTTTGTCTTTAGCCAGGATGTTACGCCGGTCCAGGACCTCACAGGTCAGCTCTGCTGCTGTCATAGAACCAGGGATCTGAGGGAAAAAGTGACACAGTTACTCCAGAGTTTTACTCTCCTCAGCAAAAGGCAAAAGTGTGGCTGAATACTAATATAGCCAGTTGTTTTCCCCTGCGTCACTCATTGTACACCACACGAGAGAAGAACTAGGCGCCAAACATGTAAAATGTAAAGTAGGATTGTGTCATTTGGTTGAAGTCGAGGTCACCTTCACATGTTGCTCTGCTGTTTCCTTCTTTTCCTCCAGGTACACTGTACAGATGAAGTGCCCCCCAGGTTCAGTACTCTGAAGTGTTCGACACACACACACACACACACACACACACACACACACACACACACACACACACACACACACAGAGAGAAAAGGTCAGACAGAAAGACAACAGCATTAGAATAACAAATAACAGCTTGCATAACTGTCCAACTGCAGCATACATGTGCATGCATATAAGCGTGCAAACAACACTGGAGAGTGTTTTGTGTGTGTGTGTGTGTGTGTGTGTGTGTGTGTGTGTGTGTGTCTCACAGGAAACTTTGTGTTGAGTGTCTCTCGCACTTTGATGATAACAGTGATCTCTTCCAGCTGCTTGTTTAGCTGCTGCTCATCCACCTGCAAGCAAGTATGACCACATTCAAAGTAACAAAATCAATCATCAAATGACATAATACTTTCATTACAGCATCATACCAATCTTTAGATCTCTAGCAGAAATCTTGCAGTCAATGTAAGATGCCACGTTCTTTGACATCTCAACCTTTTAGATCTATGCACTCTGGGTTGTGTTTGCCCTTTTCTGATGTCATCACTTACAGTAGGATAAATTAATTCAAAATGTTTTGCCCTCTAACAGTAAGCAGTGAGGCTGACCTCAAAGATGAGTGTGTAGTGCTGTATGAGGTCCTCTATCACACGGCCAGCAGAGAAGTCCTTCCCGTCGGTCTGGAAGAGTGTGGGACCGAACACTATAGCCAGGTTATGGAGGTTCATCTGGTTCAGCTCAGAAAAACGCTGCACGCTGAAACACATGCAGGGAAAACATGTGTATGTGCACACAGACATGATACAAGGTGAATTTAATGTGTGTGTACGTGTTTCTCACCAATAGAGGTGGTTGATTAGGGCTTGTAGTGTAGCTTTGTTTACACGAGGCAGTCTGTTGAACAACAGCTGGTACTGGGAGATTTTCTTGCTTTCATCCTGAATGGCTGGAGTAAAAGTCAGCGAGAGGGAAAGAAAAAGAGAAAATTATGAATACAGAGGGAATATAAAGAGAAGCAGGATCACAGTGTGTGTCAGCAGGCATAAGATGGAAAACGTAGACAAATACAGCAAGAGAGAAAGAAGAAAAAAACAGACAGCAACCTAAAGCGAGATTCAAAGCTGAGTTAAAAGTGCCACGCTTCTGATAAAGATTTAGTGTAGTGCTATTACACAAAGGCCATATTTGATTATGAACTGACAGGCAAACAAGTTCAGACGTATGTATGAGCTCTGTATCAAAACAGCTACAACATGACACCCGACACACAGCTGCAGCATCTCCAGCTAACTGATCTGGCAACTGAAATCATGCTGCTTCTATTATATTTTCAGTGTAGTTTCAATTGTGAACACAGTTTGAATGAACTTCTTCCCTAAACCTTTTTTTTTTATGTGAAAATTTTTCCTTTTCCACAGTTGTTTCCTTCACTTATTGCCCCTAAAAGGTTCGAGATATCAGCCACTGAGACTTCTCCTACCACACTAATACAATGTTAGGTCCGTTGGGACTACTTTTTTTTAGTAGAAAATAGTCGCTAGTCCCCACAGCAAGGTATGTGGATTATCATGAAAAACCAGGACATTTTCCTTTTAATTCACCGCCATTGTGTTGAAGCAACATCAGAAGTTTCACTGCATCTCCAAATCTCATAAAATAAATACAAAACTATTTGCATAGCTGAATACCACTAGATGTAAGTGGAAAAATAGTTTTTTTTTTTTTTTTTTTGATTTGAATGAACTGACCCATCCTCAAATCACAGCTGGACTATACTGCAGGGCAGTATACAACAGTATATTGTGAATCTTACCAGCAGTAGTGAGCCAGGTGCAGGCATCTTCTGTCGTGAATAGTCCCATTTCTAACTCCCTGAAGAAGCGTTTGAGTGTGTTGGAGACGTCGTCCACCTGGTGCTCTCCTTCCCTCAGACAAAGACTGCGAGCATCACGGCGAAATCTCTCGCACAACGCTGCCACACGGGAGTTCACACCGCTCTTACGATATATACCCTCAGAGGTCAAGCCTAGAAAAAAACAACATATATACACAGACAACATCATTTTACAAACACAGGCGATGTCCATGCTGTAACACTAATGGTTAACAAAACCTTGTTCCTCCAACTTGATATTTATATTTCAACTTTAAAAGAAAAAGCATCATATGGTCCAGTAAAGATTCAGAAAAGTCAACTAAACTCATAAGAACTTAAAAACGCCATTGTATAAAGCGTAATATACAAAGTTTTCCACCTCAAAAATACACTTACTTTGCAGATGGGGTTTTAAGAGGATCAATACCCAATACTGATGCAACATTAGAGATTGGTTATGAGGACAGAATATGTGGCTATTCTATTTTGGGTGTTATAGATTGTTCTAGATATCTTATAGATTGTTTTATGAAATAGGGCAAAACTGCTGCTGCTGCATTGTTTTTTAAAGGTTAAAACTTTAAAGCCTGTTGCTAATCAATGACGTCACAGAATGTGGTGTGTGATGGTGGGGCCAGAACAGCAACATGCTTACAATTTTCTCCACTGTGTGTACAAAGTATTTTAGTATAAATTAGAAAAGAAAGTGTCCTGGGTGTAAAACTTTTCAAATGACTCAGTGCAGGTTATGTCCACTAGAGGGCTTCTGGTCCTGTTCTTCTGTTAGAGTAGCTGCTTTTGGTAGCACTGAGTCATGATTGAAATCCCAGAAATTCCAGGTTCAAAAGCCTACAGTTCCTCATATGGCTCCAAACACCCAGAAGAAGTCACTATACTTTGTCAAAAGGTTTAAACTTGATCACAACATAAAGGATGGTTACGTCAAATGTTGTGTCATGGTAAATGACCACTACCAGCACATGAAGGCGAGAACAGGGACAATTCTACCCTGGTTTCCCAGAGCACTGACCAGAGGAATTAATGTCCCTGACAGGAAAGTAGAAAAATAAGCCTCCCCCACACACACACACACACACACACACACACACACACACACACACACACACACACACACACACACACACACACACACACACACACACACACACACACGTGAAAACAGAAGTGCATACAGTTGGCAGAAGGGATACATAAAACTAGTCAGAATGAAAGAAGGCAGGTCAGCTAATGGAGGTGGGAGGAAGACAAAGGATAAAGAGTGAGGAATAAAAAAAAGAATACAAAAGATAGCGAAAGAAAAGCCGCAAGGAGGGATTAATGGAGGTGGAACCGAGTTGTCTTGTTGTGTTGCTGTCCATTGGTCTCTCATAGAGCCAGAACTACTGCTACAATAGTCACATGAGGACACACACAGAAAGTGCCAAGTGTTTGCGCACACATTAATGGCAAAAAAGGCTGCAATCAGATACAGCAATGTAGACTGTACCGGTATATAGACTCCTGTGATGTGTGGCAGAGAGATAAGGAGCATGACTTTGTGTCTACACAGTGTGTGACGGGCAAAATGCTGTGACTCTTAAAACACGTTTGTGTCCGTATATATGTGAACATCTCTGCATGTCTCTTACCGCACTGTGTGATGTAGCCAATGCAGCTGTGTACTATGACAGGTATGTCTGTCTCTGTCAGCTGCTGCTGGCTCAGTGTGTCTCCTCCACTCCCTGCTGCCGCCTGGATGGCCCCACACCAGCCGGCAAAATCCAACTTCCTCTCTCCTTCTATGTACAGAGTTCTGAGTAAAGAGAGAGGGGAACAGAGGGGAAAGGGAAGGGGTAAAAAGGGACAATAACGTTCAATAAATGAAGAGGAGATGGAAAAAGAGCATGAAAAAATCTAGAAAAGACCAAAAAAGCTGTGAATGATTCACCATAAAGATTACATTTCAAAAAAACACATTCTTATACCATAGACTGTACACTTTGTAAAGTGTTGATTTTTCCCTTAAGCATCATCATTGTAACAGCCAATCTGCAACCAATATGTCCTCTCACCTGCCTCTCTCCACCAGAACCAGCACCTCATTGTCTTGTTGAATCGCTGTAAAACACAAATAGATCGTAATATTTCAGACACTGATATGTTTATTTCTTGTTGGTCAATCATCACTCTGAGCACGCCCACCCGGTTACTGTGTGTGTGCAGATTCTGCAGTAAAAGTGCAGTTTGTGTGTGTATCCATGTATTTATCCTAATGCGTCTCACTCACAGAGTTCATTTAGTTTGCGGAGGTGGATTTCCTCTCCTTGGCTGTCCTCCAGGTAGGCGTGAAGTGTGGAGCCCACCAGAGCAAACCAACCAACCTTGGATGTTTGCAGGTTCAAGCCATCTTTACACTTCAGCCGCCCAATCCGCTCAAAAGCCAACCTCAGTAGTGGCTCTGCAGTGGCTGGGATAAAGCTCTACAAATACAAACAGACAGTATCGCTTTGTAATACATTGCACATTAATCATCGTTTACCTTCTCTTTTGATGATGATTTAACCACTTTAGTCTGTGCATTACTGAACCAAAAAAAGAAAAAACAATACTAATTACATTGTTAGAAAGGTTAAAGCTCCTGTGCAATACTTCAATGACAATGAGATTTCTAGAAAAAGTGCCTTTGTGGCTATTGGCTAGACATACGTGAGCCATAAAGGCCGTTTTATGGTTGTGCGTAGAATCGACGGCGTACCCCCGCAGACCCCTCTGCCTCTACACCGAACCCTACGCCGTAGCCTGACGTGCACCTCTCGAAAAATGTAACTACACGTCACAGCGACGCACGTCGCTCGGCCGTGGCTTGGCAGCGTTGACTCATTTCCTGGTTCTCCTTCTCCATAAACATGAAATCAAGGAGAGGGTTAACTTTTCCAGCTACAGATTTCCCACTGTGGTCAGAAAGCACAGGGGAGACACTTTGTTTCTCTCACTATGACTCTAGAGTCGGTACTTGCTCCAAAACTAAACACTGTCACTCTCTCACTTCTCCTTCGCTCTATCACCCACTCCCCACACACACACACACACGCCGGCTCGACGCACACACCAGCGCACAAGTATAAACATCAGGCCACTTACGTAGGCTACGGCGAAAGCTCTGCGTGGAGCCACCGCAGAACTGTAAAACAGGCTTTAGGCATGAGGCATAACCACCGCTTCGACCTACCAATCCAATCTGAGTGATCTGATTACAAGTGGACAATTTACAATAACTACAGAATTTTGAGTACACACACTTTTCTACATCCACTTCAGCAGTTTCAGCACAGCAGGTCAAAGTAACTGTTGCTGCACACCATCATGCAGCTGACAATTATATCAGCTGTAAAGAGTGCTTTTCTGACGGAAAATAAGCGACACAGGAAACAAGTCAGCATTAGCCAGCCCTGTCCTGACCACAGCATAGTTTGAACTGCACACCATCCACTTATCAGAGCTCTCCAATTTCACTACAAAAATTACATTTACTATGTTAAGTCTTCCCACAGTAGGGCTCCACCTGAGGAGAAAGTAAAATGATTTGTGCTTGTGTATCTAGACCCCAATATGTATTTGGTGGTTACCTTGGCAATAGACTTGACCCATTCCTTGTGGCTGTCTGGGTCATCAGTGCCAAACAGATAAAGACGCTCTGACTCTGAGTAGAGTTCAAAGGTGCTGTCATACCTGAGGGTTAGAAAAAGAGGTTAGGATGAAGTAAGACAGGGGGCTATATAAAAAAAATAGAAGGGAAAGAGAGAGAAGTCATTTTGTGTCAAAAAGCTATTTTTAGGAGGCCAGACACACATTTGGTATATCTCACTTGAACAGCCAACTGTGAATGATAACATACAGATTCAGTTTATAGCTATGTATATTATTGAAGTTTGTTTTTGTACTAATAATTTGATACAGACAGTAAAATGAAGGGAAAATGGATCAGTTTGTGTGAGTGTATACCCGTGTTTCTCAGGCGCGTCGACAGCCAAACAGACTATCTCTGAAGCCTTCAGCGCTCCATTAGGGTTCGAGTTCTTGTCACTCTCATAGTAGCTGAATGTGCAATCATTCAGCGTGCACCAGCGCCGACTGAACTCTACATGGAGGGACGAACAAAGATTTATCAAGCATAATATTCAGAATCATAATAAAACAAATGACATCATTGGACACTGTAGTTTTGTACGTTTACTGCATTTGTGAATGACTTTGTTCAGAAAATAGCTTTATAAATACACATTGTATTCATTATTGTTTATATACATATTAGTGTTTATTACTTTATTACTGTGGAGTGTAGGTAAGTGTCAGTGTTGCATGGTGTCTGTGAATACCCTCTCTGGCCTTGCGCTCTGTGATGGCCCGAGCCATGGATGCAGTCTTGAACAGGAAGCCATTGTAAGACACACAAGGTGGTAGTGAGTAATGTACCGCTTCCATGCCTCCGCCTACCTCTGATCGTGGCAGCTCTGCAGAAGAACAAAAAAATAAATAATAATAATCTTCTTGTGTAAAACCTTCTTGTGTAAAAACATACTGACTATAATCTACTGGGAGTCTATCTAAAATAGGAGAAGTGCATCTGGTAAAGTTAAGTGGAAAACATTAAACATTACAAACACTCCTGAGTATAACAGGAATGTGTGTGGTTATGTAAAATTTAGGAATGACATTGTTACTGGAAATCAAATGTTGCTGGTTTGATAGTGGCAAAAAAAAGTATAAGTAATATACATTCAATTCTCCACAGATTCTCCAATAGATTTGACAGTATTATTGTCACATAGCCAGACAATACAGACACTATGAGGCTTACAACACATACGTATAAAGCAAATACCATTTGCAAACTATAATTGAATGTGTACGCTGGGGGTGAGCTATTTTCATCCTGAGTTTTGACTTAAACAAATTGATCACACTGTACAATATAAACTCTAACTTTTTTTTCTTTTTTGAGATCTTTATGTAAAGTGGGCATGGAAACAACCCAGATGACAATCCAGATAGTATATCTGTCCCACATAATTGACACTTTCAACACTTTAATGAATTAAAAACAAAGAAGCCTTTTGTGACCCTGTGTACTGTACCTGTGTTGAGATTGTGGCGAATTAACTCTGCCTGTAAAGGTTGGGAATGTGCGTTGGCCAGGGAGAGAGCAGAGGGCCAACTTGCTATACCAGTTGGACAATTTACATCTGCACCGCAGAAAATCAGGCTTAACGTCTCCAGCACATCACTGCACTGCACATTGATACAAAGAGCCTAGGGAGAAGTAGAGAGGAAGAGAAAACGAATTTGAATTTTCATGAATTTAATCATGATTAAATCCTCATGTACAAAAATAACAGATTGAGACAATGATGTGTTGCTTGTGCAATGGCCTCCAGCCTTTCAATTCAATTTTATTTTATTAACAGTGTCAAATCATAACACAATTCATCTCAGGACACTTTACAAATTGAGTAGGTCTAGACCACTCGCTATAATTTACAGAGACCAAACAATTCCCCCAAGAGCATGCATTTGGTGCGACAGCGGCGGGCAGTCTATAGAATGCTGCTTTCAGACTTAAGTCAAATACTACTGTACAGTATATGTAAAGATACCATTTGGGTGTGGTGAAAATCAAACCAAATGATCACAATACAAGTCAAATTAGAATGTTTTTTAATGACTAGAATGAAAAAAATCTGAACTGGCCTAGTACAGTTAACCTACAACCTGGTGAGATAAAATAAAGACTCACTATTGCAATACTATTAAACACTGTTCTGGTTTAGAGGGGAAAAGCAACAGGGTGGGAACGGGAGTTGCTGTGACAGTTAGACAGAGGAAGCCAAAAATGAGTAAGAATGACACTAAACTGATAATAAACTGATGACTTTTGTAACATGGTTCTGCAGCTGCTGACGTGGCTTTAATCATGTCACGTGATTTAATCTGTCAGCCTTGCCTTGCTGCTTGAAGGAAGGTCAAACTCAAGAGTGTGTGTGTGTGTGTGTGTGTGTGTGTGTGTGTGTGTGTGTGTGTGTGTGTGTGTGTGTGTGTGAGGGTGTGTGTGTGTGTGTGTGTGTGTGTGTGTGGGGGCCTTTACCAAGTTAGTGGAAGTCTTCTTTGTTATTGTTAAAAAACAAATATACTGTACTGTCAATAAAAACCCCAAGTAATTATTTGGGGATTCATAGGTCCTGATGGGGTTATTATTATGATACAACTACCAACATAGTGTTCTCAAGTGTTTTAAGTCCTGTGCCAATTGCTGAGTCCACTCTAAATACACTGTATGCACATTTAATAACAAAGCAACCTGGAGCCATTTTATAGTGATTAGTCTCTAAGTCCACATGAACCTTTTGCTTCATTTCAGAGGAGCACCAGTGAAGTGAATACTGATGTAAGAGCAGATGGAAAGCTAACTGGTCTGATAAACTTTTGCTGTTCTTTGTGGGGGATGGCACAATTATTTGTAGATTACTGTATATTTGAATAATTGTCCTGCAATTCAGCGGTATTAAAGTGTTACATTTGCTGTTATTTCACTGAAGGAACTACAGTATTGAGGTATTTACAATACTTCCATTACATTCAAGTGGACAAATTACAACCTTTAAATGTGCAACATGAAGCTATGTGACTAAAAACAAAAGTTAAGATGGAACTGCACGCAGATTTGGTGGGAAATAAAAACAAGCTCACATATATCGTTGGAAAAACAATAATTCGTTGAAAGTAGAAAACAAACGTCAAAAGAGGAAAGTCTTCCCACACTCAGAACACAAAACCACGGTTTAAATTTCTAGAAGTGGATTATCATCATCATTTGGAGATGTTTTGATTTTAAACAAGATGATGATAAACAAATATCGAATTCAGTACCTGAAAAGGATACAAACTACTGCGTTGTCTTTAGACTGACATTTTGTCCAAATATTGTAAACCGAAATGTAACGAAAGAGGAAGGAGGGGAATGTGGAAAAGGGAATACGTTATGACTGAGAAAAGGAGGATGCAGTGTTTTTACAGCTGAGGAACTCAACTCTGACCAGACACACAACACACAACACACACACACACACACACACACACACACTTCTGTTAAAACCAGTAAGCTCTTTTGGATCTGACTGAGAAATTCCACAGCACCCTGTCACACACAGACATAACCCCTCCTTTATTTAAGCAGTGTTGTGCCTCTACACACACACACACACACACACACACATACAGACAAACAAACCAATTAACAAAGATTCAAATTGCACAAGAATCCTCTCCACACACAACAGTGACAGAGCCTTTCTCTGTCTCATACACCTTTAGACATCTGAATGTGTAATTAGCCATCCGGAGTGGAACACATCCATGTAGATATAATGTTCACTCCAACAGTCTCACCATATGGATCATATAAGTGAAACGGTACATAGGGCCTGGGAATCAGTGTTATTTTACGTATTTCAGTGGCTACAATGGCCTGCCAAAGTTTTCAGCAGCTTCTTCTCGTTTACCAATGGAGCAAATAATACAGGTGTCATTTACAGATACACTTGAACTGATGTAAGCGGATGTAAAGAATGGCCTGGAGTAATGTTAACATTATCAAGGCAAGGAACAGTTGAATAAGGGGTGGGAATCACAGGGTAGCTCACGATACGATACACGGCTCACGTTACCGATAATATCACGATACAACAATTCTGCGATAATCAATATATTGCTAGACAATCCTATAATGATACATTACTAGATCGGTCCAACTATGAATACAAAATGCCTGTGAAAAGGTTAAGTGCAGGTTTTCTCTCTTTATTCACTACAAGTCCAAACTGTTAGAAAACAGCACAATTCTGCAGCACAAGTTTTTCAGACTGTAAATTAAAATTACAGAACTATAGAGCAACTATGGGTCCAGACTTTGGACTTAAACGTGGCTGGGGCATCTGTAATTGTCTTTAAACTGCTGTTCGCCATGCCGTTAAAAACCTCTTCCTCTTCGGCTAGATACGTTTTGTTCAAGTTTCCCTCATACATGTGTTGAGCACCACCTCGAGGAGCCATGAAGCAGTGATGCTGGGAGCAGGGAAATCTATTTAGAGCGCCTTATTTTATTAATTGAAATATTGATATTTGGCGCCAGCATATCGATAATCATGTCGCACGAAGGACAATGATATATTGCAATATCGATATTTTGTCACACCCCTATTGAAGACATTATTAAACAGCAGTGTGAAGATAGGTATGGAAATATCCACAACTTGCTGTAATACTTCTAATACCAAATTCACAAGGTGAAAAGAAAAGATTTTTTTCAGTTGTGAATGTTATGAGTTAAGATGTCATTAAAATGTTTTAACCATTGTCTTTTTGTCTTAATAAAAATAATTTTATCTTAATCATAAATTAAATAATTTCAACAGAACATTGACTTACATCAGGTATTAGACAGTATTGATAATCATAGCTGGAAAAAAAATCTGCTTCATTTTGGCAGGTACATAAGGTAAAAGGCCAGTTTTCTGATTGCTTCAATACAGTGGATCACATTATACAGTGTTGTTGCAGAAAGATAGGGAAAAGGAGTCTGAATACCTACAACTAGAAAGAATAGTAGGGAAACTGACTGACTGCCAGTGTGTTTGCAGCACCATCTTGGAAAACTGGATTAATGGGAAACCATGTGCTGGACAAGAGTGCTGATCCCTGGGGTGGGTTTGATCAACATTTTATATCTTCACTTTTTTCTGCTTGGATTTGGCAGGACCAATCCCTGCAGGCTAACATTAGCCACTATGTTACAAGGCGAGCCATATTATGATATACTGTAATTTTACCACAAGCACAATGCAGTTCAGAAACAGTACCTTACTGGAAACAAGTACAGTAGGATGTTTTGTGATGACACATTCCTAAGCCCATTAACTGTGTGTACAGCAACAAAACCAGCCCTCCGTCCCATGGGGACATACGTCCACATGGGACATATATGGGACATATGTCACGTTGTATGTAGGTCAGTGTGCTATAATGTATCAATAACCAACCATGTGTCTTCTGACCAAGAGAAGTGCACCAATCAGAACAAAATACAATATGGAAATGGGTGTTTTAAAACCTCACGCCCTCCAACATCTGCTGCCTATCAAACAGGGAGTAATGTTATCACACATACACAGAGAGAGACAGAGAGAGAGCGAGAGAGAGAGAGAAAGGGAGAGAAGGGAATTCAAGAATCTTACCCAATTTCCCCAGAGAGAGAGAGAGAGAGAGAGAGAGAGAGAGAGAGAGAGAGGGGGAAAGAAAGACATAGACGGAGAGATTTTATCTGGGTGTGTCTAAAATCACAGGCCTCCATCTGGCCTCTGCAGTTATATGGGACAGAATTGGAGGAAAAGAAAGAGATAAAAAATATTGTGAAAGGAAGAAGAAAGCATTTAGTGGGGTACATTAATCAGAGACGGATTGTACTTGAATATAAACTCAACATAACACTCTTAGATCTCCGTACAGACGCACACTCTGCTTTGTCCATTTTAGCGCATACTGAACATCCAACCAAAAACACACATTTATTTATGTACAGTATGTATATACGTCCATATATTAAATCCAGATGAGGAAGAGCAGTTATCCACATATGTTCCGTCATTACCTCACCAGGGACAGTATGCAGATAGAGGGAGGTGGAGGTGAAACGCCAGATAGATGAAGAAGGGGAAGAAAAGGATGAATATGGCATAGAAGAAAAACAGAAAGACAGACACACAAATTTAGGAAGGAAAAGAAAAGAACTGGGAATTAGACAAAAAGGCAGATCCCATCTCCCTGTACAATTGAGAAGGATTTCTGACCTAAAATCCTACAGTGTGAATGAGGATACTCAGTTGGAAAAGGGAAGAAAGATGAGCCAAAAGAATGAGTAACAGCAGGGAATGGACAGAAAGAAAGGGTAAGAGGGAGATGGAGCTTTTCTTCTATGGAAGCCACTTTCCAAAACTGTAAAAGCACAAAAACTAAAGAGAAAATAAAGAGTTTTTAGCTGTGTCTGTCTTTGGGGGTGTCTGTTTGCTATAATAAGTACAAATAACGTACTGATTGTCACCAGCACACAATCAACATAGACATAACAAACACAAGCTAAAGAAGGCTGGGATCAGTCATTGGTTGTGGTTGTCGAGGAGGGAAGATATTCACTCATACTCCCTTATGCTCATAACAAAAATGGGATGTATAATCTAATGTAGGATCATAACAGTGAATGGGTTTCACAATCTTTAGAAACAAATAGCTTTGTTTTATCAAATGCAACAAAGATGCATAATGTGAGTCTTACTTGTGATAACTGTCCCTAACTTAAACTTGGCACACATGCACACATAATCTCAAACTGCCACCACTTTCTTCTGTGTTAATAACTCCATGCAATACTGTGCATTTCTCTATCAAACATCTTTTATGCTCCATCCAGTGCTCTTTGGCTTCTTTGCTCTCTAACAAAGACATAAAGGAAACCGACAATAAAGCATTTTAAGGATTTTGAAAAGCCAATCAAAAGGCTTTGATAAAGGTTCAAATGTTAGCATAATATAATAA